>NW_010563944.1:0-43427 GCF_000687285.1 Phaethon lepturus | reverse complement strand
GGCAGCCCGGGCAGCGGGGAGGTGTGTGGCCGTCGGGTTATTTTTCCGGGAGTTCGCATTGAGTGCTTCCCGGCCAGTTCCCTGCCTCCGCGTTGTGTCTGCTGTTCTATCTATCTGCTGCCTGCGCTTTATACTACGTACGCGATGACCTTTTTTTTAGTCTGTCAGGAAGAGGATATAAAAAAAGGCAGTGTGTTGTGCCACAACATGGGAATATTATTGTTTCCTGATGGGTTATAGAATACTCTTACAGTGATGACTAACGCTGCTAACTTTTATGGCCTAAAACCTTTCAAAATCTAAAAAAAAAAAAAGGGAAAAAAGAGGGTAAGTCTTTTTAAATAGGAGGTAGTCAAACATTTTCCAAGAGAACGTTTTGCTCATGAAGATGTGGATTTGTGAAATTCTAATAGTTCTGTGGTGTAATTATTTGGCATTAAAATAGCTTTTATTCCAGAACCGAAACTTCGTACAGGCACCTGTACTGGAAGAATTAGTCTATAGGCATTGTCCAGTGAATTTTCTTGTAGACAGGGGATACTTTACTACTTCTAATAATGGCAACTTTGGATATTGAAGAAAATTTACAGACATGCTATAATTTTGAGAAGTGCAATAGTTCAAATTAAATGCAGACATGAAATTAATTCAGAGAACAATATAACTGCATGTCAAATCAGCTTAAAGGTGCTGAGCTCTTTTTAATCTAATTTATAGCCCTGGTCAAAGAAACCCTTGCATTGGTGTTTACGCAATCCATGTCTGAATACATCTTTAGGTATGCAAACCAGAGTATTTCAGAGAAGTCTTTGCATTATTGCTTTAGATGTGGTGTTTCCACTAGACTTATAGCTGTATTTTATGGCGTAAAGGGAGGAAGGGTTGGTGATGACTTGGGAGAACTTGGTACTTAAGAGTAGCATATGAGAGAGTGTTACTTAGTGAAAAAATCACAGCTGACATGGATTAACTACCACAGGTTCCAGATTTCATCTACTTTAGGCACTGTCACTTAGTCCCACCCTATTATATTCAGCTGTAATTACTACAGGGAACTCTGAGCAGCATATTTGTTCACTTCTCTCTTCCACGGACACTGAAACCCCAAACCACTATAGGAAGGCATAAAATCTGATTGTGCAAACTGCTTTTCTTTGGTGGGAGGTGTCACAGGGTAGGTCTTATGGAAACCCCAGAGGGATGAGAATCTGGCGTCAGGCATTTGGGATGATCGTATTTCTTTTGGAGAGATCACTCCCACAAAGACATTAAGCCTGGGAGAGCAGAAGGGGCAAGAAGAGTCACTGAACTGTGCCTGGCAGGGTTGCAGGCACCGACGTAATCGGCCCCTATCTGGAAGGGTCCTGGCACTTCTACTGTGCATGTCACCACGGACCACAAAATCCTCCCCACTACACTGTAATAAGCTGAACAGCTATAATAAAAGACCACAAGCCACAGCTGTAACGTGCCACAGTGTTCTTTCACACCCCTCACAGCCTCGGCTGACCTCTCAGCACTTTCCCAGCTCCTGGAGCACTGTCAGCACTGGTGCTCCAGTACCAGTGCCACAATACCTCTGTACCCCATGAGGTATGGGGACAAAACTGCTCTCAGTGTTGCCCTCCTTCCCACCTATCCACACCCTTCTCAGAGACTTTTATTAGTCTGCTTAGAGTAAAAATCTGTCACTATTTCCTTGTGATGTGACACAGACAGCAACAGCATGACATGTGCTGAGCAACAATACCAGTAAGAGGAGCATGCTCCAGGCACTAAAACCACTTACTACAGCTCTGTCTACAATACAGTCGCGTCATATTGTGTAACTGAGTAGATCACTCTCATTTTCAAGAAGTGACACTTTTTTTTCTGGAACACAGGCTGTAGCATATACTCACACTACTTGCCAAAATTAACACTCCTCCAAACCGCCACGTACCCAGTGTCGTGAAGGACATTCTCCTTTCATTCACAAGCCATTTAGTGGCTGATTCATCTGGTATGTCTTTTTGAAGCTTAAACAGCATAACTTTCTAATCAGCAATCATTGTTTTCCTAGTTATAGTGGCCCTATTTTATAATCACTAGATTTTCAGGTGACAAGAGCAGTGGAGTCAACAACTTCAGAATTACCTAGGTGCTACATGGCTCAGTGCATTTCCTGGCCTTACTTACTCTTGAAGATGCACCAAGATGCTGAAGTGAATCTGGCTAAAAATTTTAAAGGAGTTAAGGTTCAAAGACATTCAAGAAGCAACTAATTTGGCCAAACATTGGTTCTCCTTGCTGTTGAGATGCATGAGAACAGCCTACTTGGCTTCCACATACCAGTCCAGGCCTATACAGGTCTTAAGGCATGTGTCATATCCACAGTCCTATATGGTGATCTTCAATAACCCAGGATGCCTCAAATGATATCAACACTTACAGCGGAGCACAGAATCACACAGAATCACAGAATCATTAAGGTTGGAAAAGACCTTTAAGATCATTGACTCCAATCGTCAACCCAACACCACCAGGCCCCACTAAACCATGTCCCGAAGCGCCACGTCTACACGTTTTTTGAACACTTCCAGTGATGGTGACTCCACCACCTCCCTGGGCAGCCTGTTCCGATGTTTGATGACTCTCTCAGTAAAGAAATTTTTCCTAATATCCAGCAACTGCGTTAGGGGACTTAGTGACTAACTTGTACTTATGTGCCCTACCTCCCCCTGCAAAAAGAAATACTTTTCTAGGTGTAGACTCTAGGTGATGTTGGAGCCTGAGACCTACAGAAGTCTTTCTATGAGATTTAGGAGAGCTTCATTTGCCTCTGAAAATAGGATCTGGACTACTAGATTGCATTCACCTGAAAAATGCTCTTTGTCATGTCTGCCCTTGCAAGAAGAGGACAACGCTGAGGCAGGCACGTTAGGGGGGACAAGAACAGTGTGTCTAAACGCAGGAACAGATTGGGTCTGCGCAACAGCCATTTGCATAAAACAGGCAGAGAGGAAAGAGAGAAGGTTGAGCAGATCGGCTATGCTGAGACAGGAGATGTCAGGCTTTGCTGCTGTAGCAGATGAAGAGCAAGTTGTATCCCATTAGGCGTATGGGAAAGTAGGAAGGAATCATTTCTTCCATGGGCCGCTTGGGAAATGACACTGCTACACAGCCTTGCTTGTAAGCAAGGCTTTTGGAAAGTCCCTGGCTTAACTGTCTTATGATGACCTCTTAGCAACAGAAGTGGGTTGGATTGCCTTTCCTGTGCCATAGGAAAGACATTGCCAGCGTCTGAAAATACAAGAATATCCTCCAGTCAAAGAAGCAGCCAGAGGAGGAGGATTTCTATCATGAGTTCAGTTTGCTGTTTGTGGAGACATTTACTGCTGTCTCTTCAAACCAGAGCTCGTGGGGATTTATTTCCTTTGCACTTGTTTGTTGGGACTAAGGGAATTTGTTAGCAGCCTTGTTTCAATCAGGACTAATGTTGTGCTAACAGCAGCAATTTTATAATTACATAGCAGTTTTCATCTTATAAGATCCTGCAGCTTATAAACTCTGAACACAGCTTCCAAAGATGGAAAAGTAATGGCTATTTAGCAGAGCAGAAAACCACTCTGCACTGCTTAGGACGGGGAGTGACATACACCATGCTGGTATTTAAGAAAGTGGTGTTTTCTCGCTGAGCTTGCTTTAAGATTTTTAACAATGACTTCTGAATGGGATTTAATTTTAAAAACTCTCCTAAGAGTTGCAAAAAGGTAGATGAGTGTCCAAATCCACCATACAACCCTCTTTTAAGACTAATGGAATCAAATGCCAATACAAAGTTTGGCAATAGCAGTGATTGGTACCAAAATACCATACCCTGTTGTTAGACTGTCAAGATATTGGCAGAAATCTATAATAGTTTGTTTTCCTTTTAGGCACCGATAATCCAAGCCCTCCCATTAGCTCAGATTGAGGTCATAAATATAGTCCTTTTTAGAGACTTAGTTCAGCTGGTGCAGGCTTTTGAGCAAACCAGAAATAAAAATGTGATGCTGCATTATGTCAGAGCCGCATGTTTAGTCTGCCTCTCTAGAAATAATCAAGAAAAGTTATACATGATAAGAGACAGATGCTAGTGCCTCAGCAGACATTTGAACTCTTTCTAGTACAATAGTAAAAAGGAGAAAACACACAAAGAAACTTGTTTCTGTAGTACTCAAATTTGTACTTGGAGTGCTCTGAAGGGAGGGATAAATGAGAAAAGACATTTTCCTTGGCTTTACTTAAACCTATTGCATTGATGTAACATGCCCGTTTCTAAGACACTCATACGACCTCGACGTTTGGATGCATCCATAAGAATGCCTTTTTCCCTAAGTGACCACGGCTCAGAACTGGGCTATACCGATGGCTGAATATGGATCCGGGAGGGGATTTGTGACTGCCAACTCTTAACACTTGGGCCAGGCCAGCAGTTCTGCCCCGGTACTAGATGCCAGGGCCAGGGAACTTGGGCATCTTCCACCATTTCATTTGCTGGTATAGGTGCAGCTATACGCTCGCCCGGGAGCCCCCTCCTTACGTCTCCTTAAGTTTCCCGATGTGCCAGGAAGGTGAAGGAAGACGAGGAGTCAACAGGATGCACCTCTGGCCCCGCGCTGCACGGTTCACTTGTCCCTTCCGCCCTAAGGGCGGTTTGTTTGCGTTCCTGCCGGGGGTGACACCTGTGCTGACAGGTAGACGGGAGCCCTTGTACATCCCACAGGTAACCCAGGCCAGCCTGATGGATGGGTCAGCCAGTCGGCAGTAGCTAACGTGCAGGGGGACAGCAGTCCCTGACAGATCCACTCAGCAAAACCATCAGCCCAGAGCTGGGGTGCTATTACTTAAATTCGCCAGAGGCCCGATTCTGCCCTGTGTTGTACTTGCTCAAACATGCGGAGGTCACCAAGGTTGGTCTCTGGTGTAAATGAAGGGGGAATTTGCTTTTCAGGATACTTTTCAAAACAAGGTGTTGAAAAATGACCGTTTCCTTCTGTTTCGTGTCTCCAGTGTGTGTGTACTATTTCAGCTGGCCAAAGCATTGATCCTTTCCTCTCTAGGTAGTGGCAATATTGCCAAATAGATTTTCATGCTATCAGAATGACAGGTCAGGTTTCTAACTTTCATACAGATCAAGGACTCCAAAGATCCCCTTTCAAAAAGGGTGACATGACATATCACTTTGGCCATCTCAGTATGTTTCTGAAGAGTTTTTCTCACCTACTCATCTGAAGAGTTTTTCTCACCTACTCAGAGGATACCTGGCAGGTCACCAGGTAGAGAGCAGCTTCTGGAGAAGGGGATTGGGGTCACCCAGACTCTTGGGATGCCTCTGGCAAAGGCTCAAGAAATTTTTATGCCAAAGTGATTCAGAGCTTAGCCCTGGGAAGCTCAGGGAGCTCAGGTGACCAAGATGCTGTCAAAGGCATCTCAGGTTTTCAGGCTCCTGAGTCCTTGTCAGCCTGCCAGGTGGGCTGCCAAGGGCCAACCCAATGGGCAAGCTGGCAGCATACTAGCCAGAAACCTAACACAAAGGCAAAGTTGTTTCAAAACCTGCCTACTTTCCACTGGGGCTTCATTGAAATCAGCAAGTTTCTGGGAAATGTGATGACTTTGATAATCTGGTATTTTCCATTCCTTTGGTAAATTCAGCCTCATAAAATAAAAAAAAGACAAAGATTTCTAAGAAGGGGTCATGGAGGACATGCATCAAAAAAAATCAAATGCAAATATTTTAACATTGCCCGCAAGTCTTCAATTTAAAATGAATCACAGATATAAACGGTCCATGTAAATTTTATCCAGGCTGTCTTGTCTTCTTTTTTTTTTTTCCAAGAATGTGATAAGTTTATTCTTTTTAAATCCCTCTGGGAATGAACTGTGCACTTGGAGCTGTTTGCAGTAACACAGGCTTTGCACACTGAAGTGAGCAGCCGGCTTTATGAGTAGCTTGAAGTGGAATGTGAAGAATGAGAATGCCATGTGACAGTGCATCATTGGAGTCCACTTTATTTGGTATACTTTATAAACTGACCACCATGCCATTTAGATTGGATATGAACGAGATTGCATGGCCCAAAGGTTAGAGGAGATGCAGCCCCCGCTAAGATGAGGAAGCAGCCTCTCATGACAGAGGCATGAGCAAGTGCTCAGGAAAGTCTGTAACCCCTTAGCCGTCCCTCCAGGAGATCTGCTCTCTGTCCTGTCTAGCACCGTTCCTACCAGCAATATACAATGGCAGTCCAGGAGAACTTGCTGTAGGCATGTTTTGTTGGGGTTTTTTGGTGCTTAGCTAGTGTCTCCTGAGTGCTACAGCAGCGCTGGTAAATTGGTAGCAATCCTGGGCTTTGCACTTCCAGGTGTGTCTGTGGGGCGTGCACAGCCCATCTGGCCCATATGACGGGTCTGGTTACAGGAGCCAAACGGTAAGGCCACAAAAAGGCTCTAGGGAGCCTGAACCAAAAGTTCAGCGAGTGGTATTTTCTGTACTACGATGTATTGCAAGAAGTTGGGACCTTCTCTAGCCTCTGAAAACTGGGACTGCAGGGAACAGCAGTCTTTCTTTCCAGCTGCCCTCTGCCAGATGAAGCAGCCCACTGTAGACAAGTCAACAAATATGTTCATGCTTCGCTTTGAGTAACTAATCACTTTCCTGCTTGCTCCAAGAACTTTTACATTAGTCAAAAAGAGAAACTACCTGATCTGATCACCACCTGCTTTTGCTAGCAACTCCTTGGGCACTCTTTTATAGCATCTGAGACAAACCCTGTAGCAAATAAACGCAATAATATTTTGCAAGTGTCTGGTATGACATGCTTAAAAACACTTTCTAGACTGTCATACAGAACTGATCTCTGGGGCAAGAAAACAGCAAACAGTTGGTGCATAGATACTGTAGTAAGATACTAAAAGGAGCAGGATGCTTAAGCTGAAGAATCCAGAGCAAACAGACCCTTTTCCCAACCTCAACCAGAAACTCTAAGAAGGTACTTAAAATTGTTCATGTACTTTTGAAAATGTTACCCAAGATGTCTCTATGTCCAGGAACTTAATTTATGTGCTCTGAAGGAGTGGAGCTGCTTTCAATTGGAAAACAGAGGTTCCATCAACTTTAGACCTGAATATGCCCTGCAGTATTTAGAGGGATTCACAGAGACTCTTCCATCTCCGTACTAATTCTTCCACTGTGTCAGATTTAAACTCAAGAGGTTTATCCATCATAGCTTTAGCTTGATTTAAGAGCACTGGGCAAAAATAATCCAGCAACATAAAATAGACTGTGGCTGGGAACGTGATCCTTCATCTCAGTGATGGACCTTTGTTTTCTTTATAAAACTGTCTTCATATGAATCTCTCAGGTTCCACAACTAAAATGGATATAACGAGTTCCTTAGTTTTGGTAAGTGCTTTGGGATCTACTGATAAAAAACACTACAGGTGCAAATCCTAGCCACTAAAGTGGACAGAGAGTCCTCCTTACTTCAATTAATGCTTTGAAGGACCAAACATCATGCTTCAATCAAATAGAGAGCTCAGGATCCTTCTTTAAAGAGTATCGTTTCCTTGCTCACACTTAAAGGTAGCAGGGGCTGGATCACCCACTGGCGTTCCCTCTCACCACCCACATCCGTACAAGAAATAGAGTCAGTTCCTCTGGGTTTAAAATAAATCCTTCTGGTTTAGCAATGCACATTTCTACTTAAGCAATAAACATCTGTCGTCTGCCATTCATTAATATTAATTATAAATGGTCACTAGCTCATGGGATCCAAGTCCACCAGCTGAGATTTTTCCAACTTTGACCTTGTTAGGGTTTGTATAAAAAGTGTTCAGAAGGGTCCTTCAAAGCTCAAAGCCAACAATAAGTGCAATTTGCAGAGTACAGCGTTTAGATTATGCACTTAGAACAAGGGCAGTCAGAAGGGGTGATGGGCAACGAGGGAGGGAGGAAGGAGGGAATACAGAGCCTGAAACAGCGTTCCTTTAAATGCGTAAGGGTTTTAGACCTTTCTGCAGGCTAATGACAGGGAGAGGCATTGTCCATAATGAAACTGGCCCATCCATTAAACATTACTGTAAATGAAAGGTTGCGTGAATTAAAGGTTGTTCATCTCATGTTTCAGGAATGTAGCTGTGTTTCATGTCTGAAGCCTGTTTTCCGTTTAAACGGAGTTCTTCAGATGACAAATGAGAGAGAGAATTTCAGAAAGCAAATAGGCAGAAGTAAATACTTGCTTAAGAACAAAGCAGAGACATAACTGTAGCTGTAAATCTTTATACTGGGGCTACTCTTTGCCGTAGATATTGGGGAGGATTAGATTAGAATTGAGAAATTTCTTTACTGGGTCATTTTGCTGGTAAACCAGTAGAAAAATCCCCACAGTTAATTATTAAATTCTAGCCTTAATATCACCTGTATATGTTTCACTCATGGACCGCTGGTTAATTCTTTTGCTACCATTTTGGATTTCAAGAAACAAAAAATAGAGAATTTAGGAAATCCTTTTTCTGATTTTTGTGTGGCCACTGTATCTTTAAATGAGAAATATTTTTTTTCTCCCCTTTAATTTCTTGCCACTGCAAAATTGAAAAATAATATTTGTTTGCATCAGCCCTTACAATTATCTCATCTTTTTTCAGGCTTAAGCATGCAGCAATGTGCCCCTCATGGGCCACATCTTCATCTGCTCTTAAAATATACGTAGCTTCATTGGCAGAGAGGTGCTAGCTTATATCTCTGCTGAATTAGTGTAACAAGTTCACTGAAATTTTCTGTAAGAAAATCCAGCCCTATACTCTTCCATAACAATGATTCAAAGCTGATGAATGCAAAGAGGAACATGAACCAGTATGTCAGCAATGCAAATGACTAAACTGGACAGAATGAAAGCGAAGTTGGTTTCAGTTCTTTGACTCAGGCCCAAATAAAAGTCTGAGCTTGGTAAAGACAGCAGGAGGCCTTGTATTGATGTCAGTGGAGAGATACTTGGATTTGTGCTCTCTAAGTGTGCAGTACTCTGTCTCTCTGTGGAAGTCTTACAGAAGGCAACAGGCAAGAAAAATTTTTGTGGAAATTTTGTAGCGATTTTAGAAATGCTTATCAAAGCGTTACCTAGTCCCTTACTAGTCTATGAAGCTGAACTACTATACTTAGACTGTCCCTGATGGGTGTTTGTCTAACCTCCTTAAAAATCTTCCATGATAGAGATTCCCACAACCTCTCTCCTGATCTTTATGATCTCTGGTAATAACATTGGATGTCATCGTCTCATCGGGAATGCTCTGAAGCTCCTTTGGACCTTTATAAAGGAAAGTTAACAGCAGCAAGTGTTTTCTTTTTCAAAGTTATGAGGCTGGAAGAGAGCTGGGAGGTGGCAGCCTAAACAAACCAAAGGCTACATCAGGTGTCAGAGCTGGCAGGGAGAGTGAGCTGAGAAGAGACGATGAGGCTGGAGA
Source organism: Phaethon lepturus (assembly GCF_000687285.1). Classification (NCBI taxonomy): domain Eukaryota; kingdom Metazoa; phylum Chordata; class Aves; order Phaethontiformes; family Phaethontidae; genus Phaethon; species Phaethon lepturus. The sequence goes on along the minus strand of NW_010563944.1, from coordinate 33,947 downwards.
TGGAGAGACCTGGGTGGGGAAAAGCAAACAGAGCTGCCTGGGTGGGGAAGAACAGGCAAATATCCAGAAAAATGAGGAGAAACAGCAGCCAAAAAGTGCTCCTTTGTTTTCACTGTGTTACAAAGGAATGCTGAAAATCCCTTCTTTGCAGCTAGATCCGAAGTACTCTGAAGTCAATGGGATTTCAGTGGGTCTTGGATCAGGCCCTTTAAAAGAAGGGCAGCTATAGCACAATGGCGAATGAATGCCATTGCTGTCCATGACTGGCAGTGTTATAACAGCACTGCTACACATGGAAGTGTTCCACAGCCTGGGGTTTAGCTGACTGAACTGCAGTGCTGCATGTGTCACCATTAGACTCGAAACATCTACTGCCTGATTTACTCTGTAGCTCACATACCCCAAATGTTTTGCATTCTTGGACTAGATTTGATAGATGTGCTAGCAAACTTCTATCTTGCATTTGTTCTTCTTTCCAGGACACACGGGCCAAAACACTGAGGGGTTTAGGTCTCCAGGTGGCGAGGGCCAGGTGAGGCCTGCTGTCAGCAGCCACTTCCCTTCGCCTTTACTTTGTGGTAATATTGCCCATAGGTGACAAAACAGCTTGCTGTGGTCTTCTGGAGAGTCAAGAGAAAGAAGTTGTCAAGATATCTTGCCGTGGCACACAGCCTGGAAGAGGCTTATTTCCTCTTCCAGCTGTGACAAACCTGTCCCTCCCTCAGAAGGAGCTCCTTAAAGCACTAGAAGTTAGGGCAAGGACTTTGGAAACATCGACTGCGAGAAGTGATAGGAAGACCAGTGTAGAGAGAAGGATGGGTACGTGAGGATGCGGAGGCAGAGCAAGGAAGTGATGTGGGGTAAGAAAGAACGATACCCTGCTCTTTTGCACATGGTCTCAGCCCGGCGCTGAGAGGGAAGAGTAGCCACAGTTTCCTATTTGCCTCTCCCTGAAACTCAACAATGTGAAGTCGCCGAAGGTGAAGGTGCCATGAATGAGTATAGCTGTACCAGGGAAGAAGGCCAGAGACCAGGCAGAGACCTGCATGTCTGCATAACATAACTGGTAGTTTGTTTTAGGACTCTCTTTGATCTGCAACAGCCGTCCCTCTTCCCCAGTCAAATCTGCTATGGAGGGAAGAGCCCCAGCTGGTTTGGGTGCAAGCCAGAAGGTGGCCCTTGGCCTTGTGGCCAGGGAGTGGACCTTTAGCAGTATAGACATAGCTGTGGATTTCACCTTCTAAAGCTGGAGCTGCTCCTCTCAATCGCGAACATTTTTATTCAAGAAGGAAGATGTTGGGCAGGTGCTGGAAATTTGGTGCTGAATGAATTCCTGATGTGCACTTTGGAAGGGGTAGGAAGAAGGGTTTGTAAGAGGTTTGTATTCCCTCCTTTTTCTCCTACAGAGCTCAGGCATCTAAAAGATAGCCAGCCAGCCAATTCTGGAGCATGAGGAGGCAGCAGAAGGGAAGATCAGAAAGAGAAAAAGAGCTGATTTCTATCCCTTATTTGGTTTAGTGATCTGAAGAGATCAGCTCTCACATTGTTCACATTTTAATAGAAGAATGCAACCAGCTTTTTTTGGGTTCCCTTCCCTCACAGGAGCAATTGACCACACGCTTCTTTCTCAGCTTTGACACCATTCCTCGTAACGCGAGGTTGATGCTGTTTACCAGCAGCGTGTCCAGCCCACTTTTTATAGCATGCTCCAGAGGACCTCCGGGCAGCCGAGCGACCTCCTCTCTGCTCCCAGGCCCCCCAGGGCAGGGAGGGGACGGAAGGTGGCAAGAGAAGAGCTGGCAGTAGAAGAGGAGAACATCTCCCAAGGAGCACAGAGACAGCGTCAGCCCAGCACCCTGAGAGGCTAAAACCAATTTTCATACCTGAGGGCCTGACAGGTTGGTGTGTAGCCACAGCCGTTTCCAGCCTGACTGCTCATCGAGGTGCATATTATTTGGAGAATACAACCTTGGCACGGTACACATGTACACGATGAGTGCATACGTGTATAGTACCATATGTGCAGAGGCACGCAGCGCGTATGTATTACCTGCTTGCACGGTTGATACATGTCCGTCAGAGCTGGGAGATATGATGAGAATTTAACATTCACACTACAAATAAACATACATGTCACAAAACGCAGTATTAGTATTAATTAGTTCAGACTTTAAGGTCTTGGTTTGCAGGTAGTAACCTAATATGACTTTCCAAACTGCCTGCGATTGAATCTTGCACATGCTATGATTAAAGTTTAAAAATGGCTTTTTCCAACCCTTTTGAACTGTAGAGCCAGTACATCCTCCACTATTAGCTATTTTGGATTCACAAACCGGTCCGACTCACATCGGTCCTATTTGGCCCCTCTTGACCCTTCTCACCCAGATCTCTTTTCTGGATCGCGCCCCGGTTCGCCAGCCCGTGGCAGTGGCAGCCCTGTGCTGTCCGTGCCTCGCCTTGCTCAAGGTATCCCCAGCTCGCCCGTTCACTTCACGTTGCAGCTAGCAGATTCCCAGTCTCAACAGGCTTACTCTTGGAGGCTGGAAATGTGTTAAAGTTAAAGAGTCAAAACCCCTGCAAGGAAAGGAAATGAGAGGTCCTCTTGGCAGCAACAAACAGAAAATAAACAACCAAACTCTTCACAAGACAGATTCCTCAATTATAGTAACTCAGGCTCGCAAAGGCCAGAGTTATGACCCATTGGCGTATGCAGTATGTAAACACAGGGATGCAGTAATTAGCTTTGTGCTCGTTTTGAGGCTTCAGAAGTCCTGTGACCTGCCATGGAGGAGGGTCATTAACCATAACCACACTAGTGACCTTCACACAGGACACCCCATCTCTCACAGTTATACGAGCGAACTGTGCACTGTGATGTCTCCCCGGCTCACATGCTCCAGCCCTCTTGTTTTAAATGCCATTGAGCTATACATGAGGGAGAGGATGTGACTTTTGGGATGAGCTGTGACTGGAATATCTTACTTTCCCACGTAGCAATGCTTAGGACTTAAATGTGATTAAGTAAAAATACTCAGTACCAAAAATATCCAGAATTTCCCCCAATTTTTTTTTTTTTTTAAATCAGAAAAATTTGTTTACAACTAGTACACTGAGGAATTATTTGACTGGTGTGGGCCTCTATTACCCTGGGAAGAGACTTGTATCTTTGGGGTGTGGAGTGTATAGGGACAGACTGTTCACAGCTTGCTCTGTAAAGGGCATTTCACCTTTGAATAAGCAGGTGTACAGCCATTACTAGATGTTTATCAACAACCACAACAAAACTCTGTTCTAACCCTGATTTTGCCAACACTAAATTAAATTAGTATTGGGAATGAATACTTTTCAACTCTGCTTTTTGTTTTACTGTGGCTGACCCATGGATCCCCTGAAACATGCTCATCTTGCTGTGAGGGAATCAGCCTGGGTGATCCTTGGTTTAGATCTTGCAGTGTTGCAAAGTCATTAGTGTGCAGATGGAGAAAATGTGCTCTTTAATTTAAAAGTTAGTCGGTGAAAGTCCAGATCACGCATACTGGGCTGTCCTTAACAGTCATTGGAAAGAAACAGGCACTTTCAGGAGGCAAATTATTTTGCCCTTCTTAGAATCCATCTTACAGTGCCATGGATCCCCCTCCCCAGGTGCAGTATGAACCCCACCATTAACATGACCTTTGCTTTGACAAAACCAACTAATTTTTAGCTGTCTGGCTTAAATGCAATGAATCCCCTCATGCTCTTGCCAAGCCTATGGAGGCTCAGTGGAGTCCCAGCTTGTCATTCCTTCTCTGAATTCTCAGATAGCAAAACCCTCTCTGTGAAAATCACATCCATGTCAAATTCAGATTGTCCAGTGTGACAACAGAGCTCAGCAAAATGCACAAGTAACTGTTCCAGAGGCTTGGCAGTCCAGAATTTTTTGGGGAAAATGGGTATTACCACATGAATGAACACATTGGTGTGGCACATACTTATGCAAGTCTTAAGTGGCTTCTTAGGTGTTTAACGGGTTGTGAAGATCATGAAACCCTGATTTTATGTGCCACGGTTCAAAACCTGTACAAAGAAGTGGTGAAACTCCCACTGATTTCAAATGGCTTCCTTCACTACTTCCACATACATTTTAAAATGTAATGCAACTCACACATCTTTTCGTAGGGGCTGTCTTTTTCTTTCTCTATTTTGCCTGGTACAACTTAACTGACTGTTGATGAAATTAGTGCACCTCAACCAGAGATCAACTGCAGAACCCCTTTTTTGTGAGAAATGCTAAAGGAGCAATGTAGTTTAGACTCCAGAGCCCTCTGTGCTCCATTGTTACATGGATCCATATGGCATCAGATCATGTACGTTAGGGTCAATGAGTTTAAGTTAAGTGAGTGAAATTAGTTTATTGCCTAATATTTTAAGTTTGCTAGTGTTGAGTTACGTTGTTTTCAGCTGAAGTAAATTCTTGATGAACGGCTTGAGATTTTTAGCTGAGTGGTGGTTTTGGAAATCGGATGGATGCCTGATACACCTTCCTCACACCACAGCCAACTGAAGACATTTTCAGACATGATCTGATTAATACGTTTGAAGCATTACGCGGACATATAGAAATCGGGGTGGAGGAACTAGTTCAAAGAAACAACAGAGATGGCCTGAGTCTCAGTTCTCTAAGCTATTAAAATCAAACCTGGATTTTTGTATTCATGTAAGCAGTGCAGGATAGAAGCATTTATTTTACTTAATTTCTCAAAAATATATACACTTCCTCATTAAACCTGCTTAACAACAAATCCTGTTCCCTTGGTTCCCTTCTGTTCTCCAGTCTGTGTCTAGAATTCAGCTCCTCATCTCAAAGACACTGCTTTCTCTCTTATTCTTGCTGTATACGAAAAAAAAAATCACAACATAATATCTGTATTCTCCTTACAGCACAAACCATTACCTGACAAGGTACCTTGCCTCCAAGGGGTTGCAGTCTTGTGAATTTTGACTAAAATTGCCCCTCTTCCTTTCATAACAGTATCCTGCTTTTAGACTCTACAGGGTGACAATTCCTACACTCCACCGTGAAAAAGAAATATGCTATTCTATGTTCATCCCACCATGTCTTCATGCCTAATGCTTGAATTTTTGCCTGTCAGGAACAGGAACTTTCTTTGGTCTGTGTTTGCACAGAACTGGATGCAGTTAACATTCCTTCTCTCCTTTGAACATCTAAATGCCACCAGCATGTAAATGAAACAATATATGAACAAGCAACAACTGAAATGTATTATTTGTTTACAACAATACAACTGTGTAGCCTATCTATGGGCTTGCAGAATACCCAGCTTTCTAAGATGTCTTCCTTGTTCATAGCTACGCACTTAGTCTTTTGGTGAGAGTTTTTAGTCCCTTTAACTGATAAGGACATGTTCTCTGAAAGCGCTTAAAACTGTCTGCTCTCTGGGGGAGTTAGTTGGGACTCAACAGAAAGTCATATGGTGAATGTTCTCTTCTTGGCAGAATTACTCATGCATGAAAACATGCAATTCCTTCCCCACAAATACTTTTGTAGACAATTCTGATATTTGTCTTTTGGCCAGTAAAAGTCAATCATCTCACACATGTGCAGACAACAGCCCAAAGGGACTTGTGTTTGGCCAGAGCACATTTATTAAGGCAAAGAAATAATATTGATGGATAATTTGTAGTGTTTGAAGAGCTCTGTGAGTTATGCTTTTCCAGTATATCCATTTTCCATTAATGGACATGGCTACAGGAAACAATGTGACTCTCAACCTATGTCCATCAGTGAAAGGTAGGAGACAAGATACTAAGTGTGGGAAGGTAAAAGTACCAGGGCACTGCACTAGGGGAACAAAACAAAAAGTGTGAGGGAAAGAAAGGAAGAAGAAGAAACTGGAACTTAAAATCATATAGTCATGCAGACTAAAAAGAACTCACCAACATAGGATTAAAAGAGGACAATTATGAAATAAATTACAGTGAGGTTTGGATGGGATTGAACTATAAAAGGAACCTGTATGTGAAACACATGGAAATTACCGCGTCAGAACACACTGGGATCAAGTAATTTAGAGCTAAAATGGGCAAAAAGAACCTCTTAGACTAGTCGGGCTATTTGTATCCTCATTATTCCCATTTGTTTGTATTAATTCTGAAAATACGAGCACCTTCTCCCAGCAAAATCTCATTTTATAGCCAGTGAGGGAAAAAAAGAGTTGTAATAGATTTCACCAGCTTTAACAACACACCAACAGATGGAAACAAACAAAAAAAACCCCTTCATCTGTTTTATCTTGTTTTGTGTAGCTGTTCCAGAAACATGTCCTTGCTTCTGTGCGATAGCAGCGACCTAACTGACTAACATCCTGTCTCTGACCTCAACTCCTTGAGCAAAGTCATTGAGGCATCTGTGACGAGCATACCCCGTCATCATGTGGTCTTTGCCCTAACTCCCTCGGCCACAGACATCTATTCAACATGGAAACGGCAGAGACTGACCGAACTAACTCTTCATGGATGCGGAGAAAAGATTAGCAGCACTGTTGGTAACTGCTGGGTCCGCTGCTAGATTTCAAGAGCCGATGCCATGAAAGTTAAACTCCAAAGCAATGCCTGAGTGGCAACGGGGAGTGCTACAATACAAAAGAGCGTTTTCAACATTTCCTAACAGTAAATACAAACATATTTACTTTCCCTTCCCTTCCCTTTCCCAAAGTGTTTGTGGTGTTACCTCCTCCTGCACTCAGTGACTGGACACAGCTAGCCATAAGAACAGAGCCTGGCTTGGTTTCTCATGCAATTATTCTGTTGTTCAAAGGGGAACAGAAGTTTCTCTCTCTGTAATAACGGACAGTGGCAGTAGAGAAGATAAGTTGCCTGGAGATTAAGTTGGACAGTTTCATTTCCCCATTCCAGCAGGAACAGAAGGAAAACTTTTAGCTTAATTCTCAGTTTCCTGGCCTGTCACCGTAATCCATCCCTTAAATCTATGTTAACCTAATGTTTTATGTGTGAATTTCCTCAGATTTATTAAGAATTATCTTTTTTTTAAAGTTTTAAATTCATCTCTCTGTGTAGTTGTATGAAAGTGAATGGGACAGATTTTTGTGGATATTGAGGTAGTGGATTTCAGAACATTAAAAAAAAATGGCACTCACACATACACATACAATTCCCAAGGGCACAGGTAGAGTTGGAACATATGTTCCATCTGCCTGCATTGGTTTCAAAGGAATTGTCTACTGAGTGTAAAACAGGCTAGAATATAGCCTATGACTTACTCAAAAGGAAGAAAACCCACCACCTTTATGCACATTGCAGAAAAAAAAAAGAAAAAGATTCATGATTGTGCATGAATTCTTGTGGTGTGCAGTATTTTTCTAGTATGGTTTGGCTCAGATCCCATAAAATAAGAATTGACAGTAAAATATGTGAGTAAGTTCTTCTAAAGTACTTACTACACAGGAACAGCAGGCATTTATCGGAGAGAAATGTCCAATCTTAAGATTGCCAAATTGCCATAAGCAAATACACAAAATCATTATCACCTCAAAAAAACAGTTTGGCAGTTCCAAAATTACAGTTCAGTCCTATGTTTTCAGCTCTGGCAAGATTAGCTTTGGTAGAAAAAAAAAAAAAAAAGGACTCTTCCCCCAGTTACAGTGGGCTAACGGAGAGGCTGTGTTTCAAGTTGTGCCACTGTGCAGAAGCAGAAGCAAGCATGGACATCTTGGACACAGATTCTAAGCAAAAGGGAATCCGTAAATAGCTTGCCTTGGCTGCTCCCCTGAGGCAAACGCGCCTCTACCTCTTCAAGGCACTGCCTGACACAAGGAGGAGGAGGTGACATCTACCATAAATCAGTAGATCTAGCCAGTTCTTGGGTGAGGGGGAGGCACCTGTAGCTATCTATCTGGTTCATAAGATCCTCCTTCTAACATTATTTCCCTTCTCATGAGGTATATCCCTAGGGAACAAGCCAACCTTCAAAAGGATCGCAAGCTCCAAACCCCTTCAGCGTTTCTGTAAGTAATCTGCAGCAACCCTAATGATCATTTAGCAATGAAACAGTAAGTTATGACTTGGTACCAGCAGCTCATGCTGGCTCACAGATGTTCACATGGGGTAGCTGCTCCACCTGTTCCACTCATCCTCAAAAGGGGTGAAACCTTGGTTTTTGTTGGGAGGAAAGGGGGAAATAGAAGGGATGGGGATATGGTAGGGATGGGGAAAAGGAAATACTTCCTCGACACGCCTGTGCCAACCAGAGTAACTGCACGGGGGGCAGAGCAAGTAACTTCCCTGCTGCAAGAAGGGGAGAAAGGGGAACAATGGAACAACAATCTCTACTGGGCAGAATTTGTATTTGGAATTATTATTTCATAGACTTCTTAAGCATCTCCCATTCTTTACATGTGGGATGCCATTCACTAGGTGCCCTGATGGGGAATAAGTCCAACAAGCTGGCTTGCATGGAGGGGTGGTTCTGCTGGCACCGTGGCTTATTGGGTGAAACCAAGTGGAGTTTCCCTTGGCTGCCACGCCATGGGGTCTTTCTCCCATGCCAGGACTCCATGAGCCGGATGCAGATGGCAGGATCAGGCCACGTTGTTCAGCCAGAGCTAGTAGAAAGAGTTCAGGGTGGGAGAGAGGCCACAGCACTGCAATTGCAAGAGTTATGGTCTTACCTGTAGGGAAGTGTGAAATAGGAATCAGTTTGGAGGAATCCCATGGTTGAAGCGTGACACTTGGCTGCCTGATATCCAACAAACAACTCCCACCATGACATGTTTTACAATGGATTTTTTTGTTCTGATCTCCACATGCAACCCCTCATCTTGGAAGCTGTTTCAGCAGAACCAAGAGAGATTGTGCCTTCCCATCCAGCCCACCCTGTCCTCTCTAGATCACACAAAGCGCATTTTTTGAGCAGCGTTAGGACTTTATTTACTCCAGGCAAGGGCACAGTTCTTTCCAGCCCAAGGAACACCACATCAATAGGTGCTTTGGTGAAGCCTGCAGTCAAGGCCTGGGAATTCAGATGTGAGTTATTAAACAAGCACAATACCAATCTCATATTATGATGATGATAACGTGGTACCTTTTCCTTCCTTCTGACATCTCTTTCTTTGTACAATACATTTTCTGCTCTCGCTTGTAGCTGGGCAAGGATTGCCCTTTGCTGACGGATGCTGTACGATCTCTCTGACCCTTACTTCATTTCCTCTTTTGAAACCACATGTTTTTCCTTTCTTTGTGCAAGGGCTCCATGGACTCCACTCACTAGCTTCACAGTGCACTGCAATAAACATAGGACAAGCTGAGCTTGGCCAACTCCTTTTTGTATACACAATGCATATGGTACATTAATTTTATTCTGCATCAGCCAAAAGGTGGTGAAATTATTGGAATTAATAAGGATTTGCAGCAGTGAATTGACAGAAATTGGACTGGTGGGGATATACTGCACAAAATAATGACAAATAATTATGTCAGTTACTATTTTGTACTCATCATTTCGTAATTCCATTCCTGAAACGGGGCAACAACAGCACAATTGGTCTCAATGAAATCAGTTACTGGGGCTTGTTCTGAGGTTGCTTTGGTTTTGTGGAGGTATAAATCCTTGTAGCTTCAGTGTAATTAAACTTTGGTCATGCCTATGTGAAAGGAGAGTGAAATCACTGAGTCAAGCTGCTGCAGCTGGTCTCAAAGGTATTGAATTTGGAAATCAATAGTTATAAAGGACCAAGTGATATCAAAAGGCATTACATTAAGAATCAAGTCTCTTTGGTGATCTGCTGCTTAGTATTCAGCTTAAATAGTGAAAGAGCCATCATCTGTAGCATATACAAGCTGTAAGAAGGCAAAGCAGAGGAGAATTTGAGTCAGGGGGGTGCAAGCTTTTCAGAGAAGTGCGGGTTACAGTTTCTGAACCAGAGTGATCTGAATGCGCATTGCACACTACTGGGAACTTAAAAGATGTGCAGCTGGACAACTTGTCCAAACAGCATAGACAAAAGTGGGAGTCGCCTTGGAAGCTTAACAACGTGCTCTTAATACTATCCTTCTTTTGTGCCATCTCCTCAGCATCCTTCTCTTGATACATGATAGTAAACACTTATATTTACTTTATGTTCACATGTGTGTCTAAGACTATAAACCACTGCTGAAGAAGGAGTGACTTCCAGCCCCTCTATAAAGAGGAATTTGTAAAGTCAACATTTTTTAAGCTCCAGAATTTACTTCAAAATTTTTCAAAACCTAAAAATATAACTGACCTCAGGCAATCTCTGAGCCTTCCTCCAGTGAACTGCCATGTGGGTCATTTTGTTTTTCATATTACACTGGAGCTCTCCTGTTAAAATAATTGGCCTTCACGTGCACAAAAAGGTTCTGTTTTTCCTCTGTAGCTTTAAATGGCTTTTCCTAGTCGAGACTGATTCATTGTTAAAGCAGTTAAGTCCACAGCACTTGGAAACAGCCATCAAGAAACAAAAATGATCTCTTGAATTTCTTTCAAAGATGAAAGTCTTTGCTCGAAAATAAAACTGTAAAAACCATCACTACCACCTGAACTAACATATATTTGAGAAGGAAAATGCCAAACTACTCTACATTATTTTTATTCCTGCATTACTTCCCCTCCAAAACATGTGATGCCAGGGAGAGCTATGTGCATGATACTGTGGGGGAGGAGATTCCCATCATGGCCAGACTGTGCCTAAGTGCTCCCTGGTTGCTGGTGGCTGAAGAGGTTACCGCTTCCACCGCAGTTTGCAGCCCTCAGCCACCACAATTCGCAGCCAGCTTACTAAAATAAGCTGAACCTTGCCACAGCTTCAGCATGCTCATGGCAGGGGATGTCAACTGCAGCAGCCCAGAGGCAAATGTATCACTCGTTCTGCTTTCAGCTGGAGGGGTGGCAGAGGGATGGAGCAGACAGTTAGGTGTGGTGACCTCCAAAATCGCCCCAGTGTGAATAATTGGAGCTTATGAGTCAGGGGCTGGAGAAATACAAAAGGAGGTCTCTTCTCTGCAGCCACTGAGTCACAGGACCAATGTCGCCAATCTCATTCCTTCAGTGACAGTGCCACACTATTTGGTGTTTTATTTTAATCCTCAGTTTCTGGAGTCAGGTGATCATGCACATATGCCATTTTGGCTTTGGTTGTTTTTTGGTTTGGTTTTTTTTCGTAATGTTTTAGTTTCTAGCCTTCACCTTTGTGAAGGTAAGCTTCAAAATGTTGACACATGCATGCTTTGAAGGCTCAGGTAGTGCAAGGGGGCTAAAGCAAAGCAGTTAGTATTTTGATCTTTCCATTACATGTGCGGTCTGGCTCAGGATTTTTGAACCTTTGATGTTGGCGGTGCTGCACAACACCATAGCAGAGCAAGTAAGAGATGGACGTCATTCTACCTCAGGGCAGACCAAACAGGCCGTATTTCTGAGGCAGAATTGCCACCAGCGTCAAGGCTGTGTTTGTAGGGCACAACTGAGCTTGTGCCTCTCGTGAAATGGCAGACTTGGGAAATACCTTGAGTTTATCGTGCTGGGGCACACATGCTGTGATGCAGAGCATTTACATTTTAAGTTGCACTTCCCTGGTGGTGTAACTGATCTTGCAGCTCTTGCCCTCCTTAGATCCCCCGTCCCCTGTGAGAAAACCAAGCAGGACGTGGAGAGACCAGACTTACCGATGCTAGTGCACTCCATCGTGTGATTGTTGGCTTCCAGCCCATCGGGGCACTTTTCAAGGCACTTTCCACTGTATAAGTAAAACCCACTTTTACACTTTGTGCAGAAGTTTCTGGTGAAGCAGGTATCACAGTCAGCTTTACATTCTGAAATGCAAACAGTAAAAAACAATGTTGTTACTCTCTGCCACGAAACACCATGCGCTCGCTCACATATACCAGAATCACACAATTCTAGCAATGTTAAACAATCTTCAAAGGAAGCAAATTATGTTTAGATCTTCTTCGTGGCCTGTACACAGAGTGAGGACAGCCACAAGTGACCTTGGCATGAGTGAGGATTTAATAAGGATGGCCTGATGCTGAACAGCCTCACACTGCTTGTCTTCTTGGAGAACTATGCAAATGGAAGACAGAGCACGGCACATTAAAATAACAATATACTGCTGCTGCCCTACACTGACACAGCATAGGTACTAATTAACCCCACAGGGCGCAGGTATTGGGCCAGTCCTACACTATCTATCTCCATTCATCCAGGAGCAATAAAAACATGCCAGAATTTAGAATCTGCTTGGACTGTTTTGCATCAACATCTTTTCTTATTTTAAATGACTCCCTGATGTTCAATCAGATGTCCTGTACTATTTCATGTATTCTCTGTATGACTGCCCAAATTGGCATTAGTGGTATATTTCCCAGTTCTCAGACATTTTTAAAAGAAATACATAAAAACTTGTGTATGGCACAGCTCATGTCTGATATGCAAGGCCACACACTGCTAAAAAGTGAGAAAATACTTTGCAGTATCAAGTTACTTTGTAAGACTTTACTCTGGGGTCTGTTCATTAAATAACTTTTATTACCAGGTAAAAACTGGGAGAGTTGCTTGGCCGTCGCTCTTACGTTTTTATACCACCTGTGGGATTAAAAACAGTGAATTCAACAACAAAAGGAGGAGTGGGGAGGACATTGCGATCTTTTCCAGGTCATTGTGGCTCAAAATACATAGTGGGGTCAAAATGTTGCCTGAGTGGTAAATAGAGTTGGGTTCTCTGCCAGCCCAGAGGCAACATGAATTGGTAACTTCCCCAAATCAGGCTGAAATCTGGCCGGCTGAAACCTGGCCAGCTGCTACAGGCGTTGAGAGGACTACGCTAGTGTGAGAGGAGCTCTGAAGAGACCAGGGCAAAGCACATCTCCAAAGAATGCCACCTGTCATCTTCTCCCCTTGTCGCAGGGGCCGGGCGGGTAAGGGCAGTGGGCTAAAGGGCTCCAGCCACCAAGATGCAGCGTCCCTCGGCCCCTGCTCTTCAGAGCTGCCGCTGCTCCCTCTCGCTGCTGGAGGGCAATGCCCGGCACCCACCGGCGCTTCCCTTTCACATGGGGGTGTAGAGGGGGAGACCATCACCTGGGTCCTAGGCAGGTCCCTCATGCAGAGCCAGGACCCCTGAGCTTTAGGCCGTTTTGTGATCTTTCACCTTAACTTCTTGCTTGGGTTAATATTTACTGCACTACTATAAAAGAATGGAACAAATAAAGACACGGCCTGTCCGTCTGCTTCCCTGTTGACTTGACTCCTAAGTTGACTTGACTCCCAAGTTGACTTGACACAGCATTCAAGAGAGAACAAAAATCCATGTGCTTCCCCTTTCCCCAGCACTTACTTGCACACTTATTAATGTCGGGATACCGTGTCCCATAGTATCCGCTTGGACACGAGGAAAGACATACTCCGATCTGTTTCATGCCAATCCTCTCCAGAACAAAAAAGAGCCTGGGCTTACATGACAGGCATCCGTTGTAGTCAGAACATGTAGCACACCCTCCTTGGCAACCCTGGCTCACGTTAGGATGCACTGAGAAGACAAGCATTAAAAAAAAAAAAAAAAAAAAGGTGAGAGAACAAGATATTAGACAAGACCATGGAATAATGGTTCCTCTGTACTTAGAAGGGTGGACCATCCACCTCTCTGACAGCTCTTAAAGATTGTTTCATTTTTTTCCTTGTATCTCTTAGGACCTGACATTTCATTTCAGCGATTATTTCATCTGCATAAAAATGAGAAGCTCAGCTGGTGGGCTCGCATCTTGCAGAAACAGATAACAGAAGATTATATTTTAAATCGATTTTATGGAACAGCAGCATCCTAGAGAACAGTTGTTTTTCTTTTAGTTACTTTCAGTGGCTTTTCTGCCTTGCATGCACTTGGCTCAGCAGATAAAGACATTCACTTATTTTTGCTTTCCTAGCTGGATGATTAAAAATCAACCTAGTGTATAATTTCCTTTATTGATTAAATGCCATTTGATTGAGTTCTGCTGTGCAGGAATATGCCCTTGTAAGATCTGATGGTAATTTGCCTCAATAAAAAGACACAGGAGAGCCATCATTCTCACCCTCCTTCTTTCCCTGGAATGTTCTCTCTGGCATGTTTTTAATCTCTAACAATTACAACCTGATGTTCAGACTTAACTGTGGCATTTACCCTGCTCCAGTCCCAGCATGGAGCATAGGTAGGATTATATTTGCCTTTCAATTGAATTGTTCTAATTCTTCAGACAAGGAAAGGAAAACTTATTACACTCACTGCTTAAGACTATTCAGTTCTTCTTTAGGTGCTTGGGGGTAACAGAAAAGAGGACGGTTTTGCAGACTATCTTTTAAGTAGCAGACATGAATCAGTTCATTACTTCTCAATGGTAGAGAATAATGTTTTGCATCTTCCTGTACTTTAGAAGTTTGTTACCTACTTTTAATTCCTTCTTGGTTGCATTCTTAACTAGGAGTTGGATCTTAAAAGTAATTAAGCATCAAATAGCTCCAGACCCTGTGTCCCCTCTTTTTTGGCCTCATCTTATATTAAAAACCCAGGCATTTTTCTAAGTGTAAGCTTTCATCTCTCAACCTGAGACATCTGGTTATATTTCACAGGTAAGAGAAATCCAGACTCATTTACATTTGTAAATCCTATTTGTAAATACTCTTGGCTTCCCATTCTGCCTTATCCTCAGGCCGGTGATAATTTTATAAATATGCACGTGCCATACTTTGATCGCCTACTCTAGTGTTTTGATTTTATTTTTATATGCAGGCATTGCTAAAGGGCTTGCATACACAATGAACGTGCTTTTGTCAGCTCCCTTCTGTGGATCCCTCGGAGGCAGAGCAGAAGCCCATATGCATCCATGGCTTACAGGTTGAAAGCCACCACTCTCTGCTAGCTCAGGTGAGTTTGCCTGGTGGCAGGCAAGTTCAGGAATACCTCTGTACTTTGTTCACTTACAGTTTTGGCAGAAAAGACGTGGCTCGTGAATGGGAAAAGCACTCCTCTATGCTCTGAGGTTTCGATGACCAGTCCCGCAATCTGAGAAACCTCAGAGGGAGTTCAAGTTCACTTTTGCTCTTTCATTAACAGAAAGAGGAATGAGGGTTATTTCTTTCAGTAGGGCTGAACACATAGAAGAGCAAACTTTGGCCTTGCTGCGGACAAACAATTTCAATGAGAGTATAAGAACCCAATTCTCTGTGCCCCCTGAGGCACTCCCTTTGTAGAACAACCTGGAGAAAAGTGTTTTTTACCTCCAGGACATACTACTACTACAAGAATAAATGGCATTCTGCGTAGTGAGAAGCTGCAACCCCAATTCAGTTATCAGACTTGCTTTCACTAGACTGTCAAAATATTGAGTGCTCAATAAGTATAGCATATTTTTTTCTGAGAAGATTCCAAAGATACAGAGTATATTGATTTTGAAATTGAGAGCCTGAAAAATATGCTTTCTTTTTAAAGTTAGGTAAATGCAAATGTCCTTGTCTCTCTCTCCCCGGTCTTGTGGCTCTTGTATGAAACTGCTTTCAAAGGCAGACAAAGTAATGTGATCTAAGAAGCTGACATTATATAAAAACTGTCTGTGACTTTCTTTCATTAAGTCTGACAGAAGGAAGAAAAAGCAGCTGAAGTACAAAATATTTGTCATCAAAGCTGCTATATAAAATATGGATGATCACTTTTGACGGGAAACATATTGTGTGTGAGCACCTGTGACACGTCATTATGAATAGATTCTCTTGACAGAGAAAGCATTATGTGCAACTGCTCTGAGGTCAAGCTGTGTGTGTGAGCCCTTGAGACAGGCAATACTTTATTACCTAAGGAGGATAATTCTCTATAGCTAAGATCCATTACATGGCCAATTTCCATCTCCCTTTTAACTCCAGAAGTATTAAGTGTAAAATAAAATGTACTCCTAGCCATTTTCACAACTTCTGCCTCTTCTCATGCATCCCAGATACATCTTATACAAATAACAAGGCAAAAAAGAAAGCGTGTAGTTCCAAATGGAGGATCATAGTGTTAGTATTACGGAGCAAGGAATAAGTTAAAATATGTAAGTCAAGCTCCATTTAAAGGTTGATTTCATGCCATGTTATAACTCAAGGTGTGAAGCAAAGCAAAATAAGCTCCCGTTCTTGGAAACGCGTAAAGCAAAAGTCTCATTGAAAAGTCAGAACTGACATTTTAAATGAAGACAGACATTTTTTCTCTTAAAAGCTGTTAGAGGGATCCTTTTTTGAGTGTATCATATTGTGCCTGGCATTTCTCTGAGCCCTGTATGTGTGTAGTAAAACTGTCTCTCATTGCGCTTGCTCTGAATGCTAGGTAAACCCTTATTCTGTCTCAGGCAAGAAGCAAAGCAGGGACAGCCGAGCGCTCCAGAAATTGGCATTGTTTGAAAGCACAGCACAGGGCTTTGTCATTCAACCTGGGAGAAAATGGTGGAAGGAAAAAGATTTGTGTCTAGAAAACATACTAGAGATAGTATGTTTGAAATAAGGTATCTCCAAGCTCCAGCTGAAGATCTTATTCTCATTACCTCTCAGCCGCCTCCCTTTCTGGTTCAGATCCATTGCACTTGCCTGATCCCTGCAATGTAATGGCCAGTCCCTCCCCTCCTGTGGAGGCCAAGTGGGGTTGAAGGGATTCCGGAAAGAAACAGGGCAAACTCAGGCTCTGAAACATCTTTCTGCCACAGGGAGGGAACTTACCGCTGCTGGGTACAGAACTGGCCCTTACTATTCCTCTCTCATCGCAGCAAGTTGTTGGTGCCTGCAGATCTCAAGCACTTCAGCAACTGTGCACCATGACCATGAGGAAGCGAGCAAAAGTTTTACCCCTTTTTTTCCCCACAGCAGACACTGTGAGGTCATAGTTGCAGTGATGTGCCGCAACAAGCTGGGAACATAAACCCCATCTTGTGAAATCTGGCCACAGTACTCCTGGTGTAATCATTGCTTCAAATTTCTATACTTAGGTCAACAGTGGAACTGGGTAAGCAATGTATATCCAATTTAAGAAACACTTTCAAGTCTACAGGTGAAAAAGCACTAGGAGACCACAGACCACTCCTGTTAGCCACAGGTTTTAGATGTGGTAAGAGGGACAGAGAGAGGTCCAGTCTCTTGGCAGAGGGGCAGGTGCTGTGGCCTCATGGGTTAGGCACTGGCTTCAGCATTGCAAATAGGTCCAAGAAATGCTCTTGCTTATAACCACCTGGTCTTTGGTGCAACCTGCCCCATTATACAGACAAAAAAATTAAATATAAAAAATTCTTCACAACCCTCAGAACTGACTTCGATGAGGATGAAGTATTTTATGCATGGGCTGTTAGGAGCAGTGTCTGCCATTAGACATGGCCCTACCAGCCATTGAGCAGTCTTCCCTCTTGTACTCAAACACTCTTTAAGCACAGTGAAATCCTTGACTCTCAAGGATGGAAAATGCAGCACAGCAATGGGCAAAGCAAGTGGTGAGAGCACAGAGACCCACAGACAAGTTCTTCCCCACCTCTTACACAAGCATCAGCCAGGCCTGCTGACTCATCAGGCACAAAGTACATATGTGCAGGCTCGTAACTGGCTTTAGGTCCAGAATCCATCCCCTCCATTTTTCTTTTTATAAAACCTAAATACTGGAGATCAGAGAAGACACTAAGTTAATCTTGAACTATTCTCTTCCCCTGCCTGGCTTTAAGTCCTTTTTGGCTTGGAGGCCTTTTTTTGTGCAAGCTGTTTGTCCAGATATTAGTTTTAAGCTTCATTAGCAAACAAAATCACTGGGGATTTTCCTTTCTCAGAATATTTTCCAAAGCCCTGCTCTGGAAACAATGAGTTATGGTCTCTATGTTAAAAATAGTAAGGGACAAGGAGCTGAATTTGAATCTGAACTTTCAATGATGAGACGATAGGAGATTTTGACGGCATGCAGCAAATAAATTCTAAAACCTTTGCAATTAAATTTTTCTATCAGTTTTTCTTTATATATAGATTAATATTTATGGGAGCCCAAAAAGAAAATAAGAAAATGCAGGAGAATTCCAGGTGGGTATATGAACTGACAGCCAGGGGAAAAGCTTGGGCTAGAAGAATATTCTTTGCCCATTTGCTGCAGCTGAGGTGCACTGTCTCATCACCAATCTTCAACAAGAAGATGTCCATTTAAAGGCTCACTCTTGAAATGGATGTGTTAGACAAATGAAATCCATCCCTGCTAGAAAGCTGCAGTTACTCCTTGTTTCTCAGGCTTGTGCATTCTCACAGGAAATATTTTCACAGCAGAGCTGCTCTGGAATTCAGCCTCTCCGGCGGGGCTGCCCCTTGCCACGAGACCCAGGCCCTGCCGCGAGACCCGGGCCCTGCCTCGGCTTTACCCGCCGTGCGGCCTCCACACGGGCACTAGCCCTCGTGGTGGTGGGGATCTGGGATGGGATACCCCATGGTTCTTGCATCGCTCCGTGCGTTCACTTGTGTTCATTTCTCTCTCTAGTGCCTGTGGCAGTGGCCTGAAAACAATACTTCATGTAAAGTAGAGCTACTCTTAATCATGCGGACTGTCCTTTAGGCAAACGCAAACAGCATTTTGGCAGTGAGCTCTTCTAATGAGAAAGTCATTAAGGAATTCAGTTTGCAAACCACGGCGTGTTTCCTCAGACTCCTTCTTGGACAGCGTTTCTCTGTGTGGAAATGCATTATAAAAGCGGAACGGACAATGGTGGGGCAGAAACACTGAACCAACATGTCGGCAACATGCAGTGCGGAGCAAGGAGGAAGCCCAGGGGTGGTGGGACAGCACTGGGAGAGCAAGTACACATGGGTTTGATAAGCTTGTATTCTCACTGCTAAATAGGTTGTGAGCCTGGGCTAAGATGAAACCTGAGCTCAATCTTGCAGGCTAAGCTCTGCTTGATCGCTTGGACTTAAATCATCCACAGGGAGGGAAGGAACTTGTTGTGTAGTGATAGGGCAGCAGCTGGGCTCTGCGGGCAAGATAGACCCATACACGGCAACTGCTACATTGGATTGGCCATAAGTTTTCTGGGATGCAACCGAACCAGTGGTGATAGCTGAGGAATGTGGACTCTCCGTTCAGCCTGCCCTGGATCTACAGGAGTCTGAGGCGGCCTTGAAAGGAGAGGCAGCTGCCAAAGGAGCAAAGAGGAGAAATCAGTCTAAAAGCCAACTGTTGAAAGCTTAACATCTTCTGGTTTTCTTTGCGATTTGTGCTTCACAAATACTTTCAGATTTCTTTCTAAGAGGATGGTAACTCCTCCAGAGATTTACCTGACTTCAGTTTTACTTCAGAGCATTGCTGCCTTCTATGGTACAAAACACATACCAAAGAAAATCCTCAAGTGTCCTCCTGTGTTTTGAAGGAAAAAGATCCCATAAGGACTGAAAAAAAATTTCCTCAAGCATCTGCCTGGTTTGACAGAATATTTTCCTCCTCAAGAGGCACTTCCCATCTGAGGGAAAAGAAACCAACTTATTTTGTTCACCAAGTGTCAACAGTTCTAAAGAGCAACAGAAACATGAGTATGGGACTGTCCCACAGTCTCAGGGAGTATCCGTAACCGTTTTGTAGTGGTGCCTACAAAAGGCCCTCAGCCCAAATGGCCAAGATCTCACTGGGGAATGCCTCATCATTATTAAACATGTCTGGCAAAGTGATCCTAAATATTAAGTATACTGGCTTCCAGAACACATTTCCCCTGAATTTGGTTAGAAGGAGCATCAACAGGCTGAAAAATCTCACCAGGGGTGGAGAGTTTTATGCAGTCTCCTAGCATCTTCAGCACAACAGAAATCAGCCACAGCAACCACAAATGGTTCCTTCTCATTCCAGAGAGTTTTGTAAATAAACTGAAAAATTCTTTTCAGGGAGAGAGAAGGGAAATTGACTTTTTTTTCCCACGTACTATGGAGCACTACCAAAATTCAGGCATCCAAGAAGTTTAACCAGTATAAGAACCAAGGAGGATCCCTGAGGCAAGTTGCCTTAAGCATCCTGGTAGTGATGGTAAAGGTAGGACCAGGTCACGCAATACCTTCTCACATGAAGTTCTAAATCCTATAAGCAACTACAGATCTTTCTTACTTTTAGAGTCAGCGGTAGTTGTTTCCAAATATTCATCCTTCAAGACTATACATTATGAATCTTCTCTAAAAATGGAAAACTGAATTACATATTTCCTCCTTATTGTCTAGATAAGATGACCTGTTATAGAAAGGAAAGTATGGGATCTATAAAGAGTAGTAACCTAATAGTTGTATAACCAATGTTGTGAGACTCAGCTATTTGCAAATAAAGCATCCATCTGTGCTGACATGAAAAAAGGAGACGTCAGTTTTGGAAAGAGATTATATTTGATGCACATATTTAGACAGTATTTTAATACTCAGATCCTGTGAGATGCTGTCATGAATATCCCCAGTTGATTTTACACTGTTCATATGCACACAAAACTGTAAAAACAGAGTTGTCAACATCACTGTGACTCCTATGACTCCCCAGTCTCTTCCCTACATGAGACGCATGCTTCCATCCCGTAAAAAAGCACAGCTGCATATTGCACATGCTATTCTTCGAAATATGCAGTCTTTCTGCTTGATTTTCTGCTTGATGCTAGCGTTCCAGCTATCATTTTTGAGTTTCTAACAAAGCTCGTTGGTGCTCAGGTTGTCCTGGTGGCAGCAGAGCCTGTCTCCCCGGTTTGCTTCTCCTGTTTTGTTCCTTTAACGTACTGGAGACTTTTATTGTTGCGTATTACACAGATGCTCATGTACTTCCAAGCTGTATAAGGATCACTCAGCTCATACTGTCAACATTACACAACTACAGTAGCATTTGCAAGTTTCTCGTTTCCCACAGGGTCTTTTGAGACCAGAGTTTTTCTCTCAAAGTTTTGTTTCAGAAACCACAGAAAGAACAGCAGGATGTAACAGATTTTACTTTCCATGCTGGGGACTAGGGAGAAGGGTTTAGACAGCAAAAGCCTGTAATCCCATGTTGAAGCTATGATTTTCTACTACCATGTTTACAGTGCTAAAAAATTAATAAGCCAGACAGCAAGCCAGCCCACTGCCTTGGCATTGCTCAGATGTGCCTTTGGTCAATTAGTTAATATTCTCTCAATTTTGTGTATTTTCCTAAGTGGAACTGATCAAAAGTTTGTACTGAATGAAATAAATAATTTTTTTCTCTGTAACGATTAAATTCATACCATATTGAAGCTAACTAAAAGCCCCAAAGTATGTTGTTTGCAGCAGAACTGTTCCGGTCTGATGCCTGAAAACATTGAAGCAGAACCTGTCTCCTTAAATTCAAGTCTTACTTCAAGATTTGAACCCAGAGTTTAGCTACTAAGGAGTATCTCATTGCTGGAAGGTCTCTAACAATTATTTTCTACAATTTATGCAAGAGGAAACTCTGATCTCAAGTTTTCATAAAGGAAAAAGGGTAAATTCTCCAGGCTGACCAGACCATCCATCAGTGACGCAAAATACTGTCCAAAATCCTAGGTTTAAATTAATGATTGAAATACTAGCTCTAGTGACTACTTCGCTGCTGTAGTGCTGTGTAGCGATGCATATGCTATCATCATTCAGCAAATGATGACCCAACTATTTTCACATTTCCCTCATGCCACTGGGACCCATGCCAGTCTACAAAAGAGATGTCAAAGGTTTTTGAGTGCAAAGCATGAACAGTATGATAGGAAATCGAATTCACTTCTGATGGAAAACAGACAAGAGGCTTCATCACCAGTCAGTTCGGACTCACTGACGGAAGTCCTGGCCCACCAAAGTCAGCGGCAAAACTCCTGCAAAGAGGTAGGGGTGAGGATTTCATTATTTGTTAATCAATGTTCGGAGTACATTTATTTGATTTTTAGAGGGCAGTGTGATTGGGTGGCCTGTTTTGATTGGGGTTATGTAATAGGACGGGCAAGGTTTAGGTGGGTGTCTGATCCCAGAGAAACTCACTCGGTTCAACAGCTCCGCGTGCCTGGCTCTCCTTGTGAAGGAACTATGAATGGCACGTAGTTAGGGCTTGTTTCATCACCCCTTCTGCGCGCTGCCCTGCCTTTGAAGTCTGAGCCTTCCCCTCCCAACCGGCTTCCCTGCCTCACACGCTGACCCACATGAAAGAAATTTAGTGCTCACGCCAAGCATCACCCACTTCCCCAAACACATCACTGCAGTGATACACAGCAGGCAGTTTACAGTTGAGCTGAAGCCACGCTAGGAAGAATTTGAGCTGAATTATTGGGGTGGTGGTGATGAAATCAAGGCTATCGTCCATTTTATGCTTAAGCAGGGATACGGTTAATTTTTTACGCGGTGGTGTACCACCACTTCTCTGAGGATTTGCGCGCCAGTCAGCTCAGCTGATCGCAAGAGAAAATCAATCAAAATGAATTAAAACTGCTTGGGTTTGTTTTTTTTTTTAATGTAACATCTGTAAAAGTATGTTCTTTACCCTGAAACCAATTAGCACTATAACGCTGACACATCAATCTTTCCAGATAGTTAAATTAATTGAAAGCTTATGTACAGGCTGTATTTGCAAACAGAAGCTGCAGACTGCGCAGGGTTGCTGGTGACTGTTGTAGCTGGCACTGCCCAGGCGAGCTCTGTGCACCCCCGCAGGAAAATGGCAGGCAGCGCCGTTATGACCTCAGCGATCGATAAGCGAATCAATCACAGCTTTCCCTCGAAAGCTAGTTTGCCTGCAGCAATCCTCACGAGGTTCACCAAGGCCAAGTGCAGGGTCCTGCATCTGGGTCAGGGCAAGCCCCGGTATCGATACAGGCTGGGGGATGAAGGGATGGAGAGCAGCCCTGCTAAGAAGGACTTGAGGGTACTGGTGGATGAAAAGCTGGACATGAGCTGGCAATGTGTGCTCACAGCCCAGAAGGCCAACTGTGTCCTGGGCTGCATCCAAAGCAGTGTGGCCAGCAGGCCCAGGGAGGTGATTCTGCCCCTCTACTCCGCTCTGGTGAGACCCCACCTGCAGTACTGCATCCAGCTCTGGAACCCTCAGCACAGGAAAGACATGGATCTGCTGGAGCGGGTCCAGAGGAGGGCCACAAAAATGATCAGAGGGATGGAGCACCTCTCCTATGATGAAAGGCTGAAAGAGTTGGGGTTGTTCAGCCTGAAGAAGAGAAGGCTCCGGGGACACCTTCTTGCAGCCTTCCAGTACTTCAAGGGGGCTTATAAGAAAGATGGGGACAGACGTTTTAGCAGGGCCTGTAGCGATAGGACAAGGGGTGATGGTTTTAAACTAAAAATGGGCAGATTCAGACTAGATCTAAGGATGAAATTTTTCCCAGTGAGGGTGGTGAAACAGTGGCACTGGTTGCCCAGAGGGGTGGTAGATGCCCCATCCCTGGAAACATCCCAGGTCAGGTTGGACGGGGCTCTGAGCAACCTGATCTAGTTGAAGCTGTCCCTGCTCGTTGCAGGGGGGTTGGACTAGATAGCCTTTAAAGGTCCTTTCCAGCCCAAACTATTCTATGATTCTATATTCTATAATCCTATTGTGTGCATTAGGGGCACAAAAAGGTCCTGAGAGAGGCTAAAATGCCCTATTGTCCCCTTGCTGCCACCTCCAGTGGGGAGGACACCTCCTGCAGCTGCTGGGGCAACACAGGATGAAGCCAGGTGCCCTGGAGAGGATGTGCAGCAAAAGGGAAATCAGTTTAATTGATTAAAGTCTCTATGAATGATTTGCCCTGCTCTGATGTCTGCCTGTAAGGTTCACACCTATAGGTAATGAAGGGAATGCTATTTCACAACTATTTTCAAAAGTGGGATTCATTCAAAATTGGAATAAAATCCAAAAGTTTATGAAATATTCCCCAAAAGATTAAAAGCTTATCTGTTTCACTTTGTTGGGAATAAGTGGTTTCAATTATTTGAAAAAAAAAAAAATTGACAAAGCTGTGTCAAAGCTTTTTTATAAAATATTTGTATTTTTAGAGAGTTTCGTGGTCTAATAGACTGAGGCCATCTGTTGACAATACTAAGTAAAGAAAAACAAACAAACAAAGTTATATAATTATATATAAAAGCAAGAATTTAATATCTAGGAAATTTAGGGATAGTGTTATGAGTGTCATAAAACATTTTATAATTTTATATAAAGCCGAAGGTTTTGAAGCCACTTTTAGTATTTTTCTACAAAAGCAAAAAAATATGAAGCAAAAAGCCGTATGTGTCTTTAAAACCAGTTTAACCTAAACTGAAGACAAAAACATTTGGAAAGATTAATGGTTAATCTATGAACTATAACTTTTAGGGATGACTGGTTTTTATTTGGCTGATATATTATTTAATATTCCTGATGCACATCCAAAGTGATATCTGACACTTTTTATGCACAATTGAACAAGTGTCTTAAAAAAATACTTTTGCTAAGGTATTTCACCAGTAACAATGGTAGGAGTCACATAATTTGGGCTGGATCACAGCAGCATCCTGAGGGTGCACGTTTAACCTTAAGCTGCACGTGCAAGTACAAATTCGTGAGGCACCTCTTCCCACCCAACCTGCTGCACGACGAAATGATCCATTTGCTGTTTTGTGGCCTGAGAGCGCTGCTTTTTCAGGTGACGGATGCCTTAGCCAGCTTGAAAAATATCCTTGGCACTTTGCAACAGTGCTCCCTTGCAGAACATTTTTCTAATAACTAGAGTAATGAGGAAGAGAGAACTGTTCAGTTTTGTTTTGTCACACTGTAAAATAATTAAGTTAGGCTGATGCAGAATAAATGATAGAAATAGAACCCGTTACTGCAAATAGAACTGTCTAATACAAGTTATACCAACAATTAGTTAGGCTTCAGTGAAAGCCAAACATCCTCTAGATATTAGAAAAACATGAAATGACAGCAGTTATTTTTAAAGCATCCAATACGATGAATATTTGGCAGCTCCAATGGTGGCTAGTGGCTTGCGGCACCACGTTGGACTGCCATGAGACAGGGCTTGGATATGAGATGACCGCAACAAGACCACTCCAAATGCCAGGCTGCTGCAGCAAAAACTGTGATAAAAAATGACACAAGCAGATGCCAAAACGGAATAAGGGAAAGGAAAGGTTGAACTGTGCCCTAGTATGAAAACATCCTTCTTAACTGACTCCTTGACCTCATGGAGTCGCACGAAGCAAGTCAAGCAATTTGCTCTCACAGAGAAGTAGCAGTTCCCCACAAGTACTTGTTCCTGGTGACAGCAAGCAAAATTGTACATACAGGGGATTCTGTCCTGGGGTAGAGTGATGGACCCAGTTGCCAACCTGTAATCTGTAGACCACCGGAGGCATGCATAATGTTAGAAATGGGGAAAAATTACTGCGATGTTATCAGTTCCCCACCCCCAAAGCAAACATACACACAGTCAAGTACAGATAAAAAAGAAACAAACAGCATGGAAGAAAAAAATAGCAATAGGTGAACTTTCAACATCTAGTTTCTTTGTCTTTTCCTATATTTGAGCCCCCCCTAACAGTGCCACTGAGTTACGTGGTTTTGGAGAAAGCTAGGGCTTCTTGGATTTCAGGGTTGGTGACGTTGCTTGCTTATGGTCCCCTTCTAGCATTGGAAAGTTAAAACTATTAGCATCCACATTTTCAAACCCAGGGCCTCCAGGGAGACAGCTGATCTCCTGCTTCATTCCTACATACACAACCTGATTTTCAGAGTGCCTGTGGAAGATGCAGATGGTCAGAGGTCTGAAAATGCAGCTATTTATTTAGGAGTCCAATCAAAGGTTTGATGCTTCACTTCTAGAGCCAACTTAAAAGTTTTGGCCTTGTCATCTTTGGGCTTCCATTTCTTCATCTGCAAAGGAGAAATGATACCTATCTCTTAGGAGCGTTGAGGTGTTTAATTCATGGATGTTTACAATATGTCCTCAGCTTTGGCTGAAATTCCTGGCTTCTTTGCAGATGCAAGCCTTCGTGTGTGATTCTGTTCCTGGCACCTTATTAAACCTTGCTTTATGCAGAATTCTCTCATATACATGAGATTGCTATGAACACAGCTACTGAGTCATGGGTGCAAGTGTGGTAACAATTTATTGTAGTCACTCGCACAACCTTCCCATGCACGGATTTCAAAGGCGGACTGAGACGAGTTGAGAAGCCAGTTCTTTTAACTTTCTGATTTCTGCTCTGTGACTGAAGAGATTAGATTATTGGAAAACATGCTATTAGCACTGGCTTGTGGCCAAAGGGTCTGCTATGCATTCTGCAAGGGGTGCTGTACTTGCTGTAAATTAAGGAAAAGAGCTGGGTAAGTTACTCCAGTGAGGAATGTTCCCCTTGGGAATTGTCCACAGCAAATGAGAGCTGTGGTTGGTGAGCAAAGAGCAACAGGGAGAAGAAAAATAACAAAAAAGGTCAGAAATTTCAGGGAAATAAAAGGCCCTTTTTCTTCTCTATACTGAGCACCAAGTTAACAGGCTTTAATGTTTGTTGATCCCTTTTATGCCACTTTCTGCATACCCAGACCCAACTGAAAAAAAGCCCCAAACAATTACCATGTAAGCCTATGCTTAAATTCCTCCCTGTTCAAAAAAGCACATCAGCATATGGTTACCTTCACACATGTGTTACAGACCCCTTGACTTCAATTAGACTTAAATACCTGATTAAAATTAAGGACACATTCTTGAATAGAGGCTCTTGTGCTTGGAGCAGACACATATCTTCCTGAACTAGGCAAAAGCCTAACTCTTAACATACTAACTTTGAAAATAATGCCTTGAACTTCTCAGCCGTTAACCAATTCAAAGTTTAAACTGTCTTTCATTTTTTAACTTTTCAATATTTTTAGGTAATTTTGTAGTAGCGAAAATAAAAAATCAAATATTTTCAACATAATGGCTACGTTTTCATGGTGTGCTGGAGAGCAAAACTATTACTCTTTTCTCCTTTCTTAAAAGATAAAAAAAAAATTCTCTTTCCTAATTCTGCAGAGAAAAGCATAGCTATGTGAATTCAAAAGGCTTATGAAAGGCTTCTGGTACTACTTTAATTTATTAACTTTTTAAAATTAATGCTCATGCATTTTAAATCACTGCCATTATATCTGGGAGTAAGATTCCTACGGTGCTTGGAGTTAGCAGCCCTGTTTCTTTGTGTCTCAGCAGGAAACCCAACACAGATGATAATTTCATTGCCTTTTTAATATAAAGATTTTAAACTTTGAGATTATTAAATAATTTTATAAGGGGCTACTAAACTATATCCTGATAGGAAAGAAAACAGATTGCTTTGATTTCAGTAAGAATCAAACTGGTGTCCTATAAAAGGAGAGACTCAAAGCCCATTCATTAATCTCTAGAGTATCTTTTTCACCTTAAATCTGCTGTTTACTATGTAATACTTTCCATACCAACATCATATGTAACGCTCCATATGGAGAAAAGCCAATAGAACAAAGGTGTTCTCACAGAAGATTAGAAAGAGGTGTTCAAAGGGAAGCCAAGTGAAAAGGAGGCCAAACGATCAGGGAAAATGATTACAACATTTTTCACGGACATATGAAAAAGAAGATAAATGTAATTATTGCAAACTGTATTGTGATTTCAGCTATCCTTAAAAATCCCTGAGAATACGATGTAATCAAATAGCAACAGTAGCAGTAGCAGTAAGACTCCAAATATGGCTGAACACGAGCTGGCAGTGTGCCCAGGTGGCCAAGAAGGCCAACAGCGTCCTGGCCTGTATCAGAACTAGTGTGGCCAGCAGGAGTGGGGAAGTGATCGTGCCCCTGTACTCGGCACTGGTGAGGCCGCACCTCGAATCCTGTGTTCAGTTTTGGGCCCCTCACTACAAGAAGGATGTTGAGGTGCTGGAGCGTGTCCAGAGAAGGGCAACGAAGCTGGTGAGGGGTCTGGAGCACAAGTCTTATGGGGAGCAGCTGAGGGAACTGGGGTTGTTTAGTCTGGAGAAGAGGAGGCTGAGGGGAGACCTTATCGCTCTCTACAACTACCTGAAAGGGGGTTGTGGTGAGGTGGGTGTTGGTCTCTTCTCCCAAGTAACTAGCAATAAGACAAGAGGAAAAGGCCTCAAGTTGCGCCAGGGACGGTTTAGATTGGATATTAGGAAAAATTTCTTCACCGAGAGGGTGGTCAAGCATTGAACAGGCTGCCCAGGGAAATGATTGAGTCACCATCCCTAGAGGTATTTAAAAGACATGTAGATGTGGTCCTTAGGGACATGGATGGTTTAGTGGTGGACTTGGCAGTGTTAGGTTAATGGTTGGATTTGACAGTCTTTTCCAACCTAAATGATTCTATGGTTCTATGGTTCCGTATATGTGCGGTTCTGTAGGACCTTTCACCCTGTGGTTGTCAAGGCACTTTATAACAATCAAGTAAGATGCAGCTCCATCATGTAAGTAAATGCTTTAGAGGTCATATTACCTTTCTCATAGGTGACTGCAGCAGCTCTTTAACAACACATGTCTGGAGAAGAAAGGAGATGCACCACCTGTTTGATAGCTGCTCAGATATCAGCTGTTTGATAGCAGTTCAGATACCAGTCTGAACTGAGGCATTTGGGGAACCTCTAGGGCTGAAGTTGTGGCTCTTATCAGCAAACCCCGCATGATTGCTATCGGCCTTATTCCACTTTATATTGCAAGGAGGAGGCGTAGCCATCCCAACGTCCATGCTGAAGCAACAGTTCAGTACTAGGGATTCAGAAGGGTCAGTGCATGACCTCACAGCCATTTTCTTACTCTGAAGATCTCTAAGCTTTGAAGTGTCTTGACACTACATAATGCCTGAGAGCTGCTGGTGGCAGGTGGGGCACAGCCATGAGGGAAACTGTCACTGGGATGTGTTCATGGTCTTCACTTCCATCAGGAACACAGCTGCTTGGTCACAACATAGGAACAGCACTGTGGTAGACTCCACTCCAACTCTTCTGTTATGACTTTATAAGAAAAGAACAGCTCCATGAAAGTTTAAAATCAAAAGAATGACACCGGTATAGAACAGGGCTGAGATAAAATACATTAAAGCCTCGGCCATGCCTGTTCTTAGAGATGAAAAAGCATAGTAAAAACTACATCTACCTTTGTGGAGTGTTTTCTCCAAAACCAGCCTTGCCTGAGGCACACTCTACAACAGCACCTCTTTCTCTAGGTGGAAAAAAAAGCCAGTCTGTAATTAAGTGTTCCCCCTAAAATATTGGATGCTATAAAGCTATCTGCTACTGGAAGTAAAGATCCAACGGATCAGTGTTTGGAAATGGGCATCAGTGAGTCTCAACTGCATTATCCAAGGCAAATTTCAGAAAGTCTTTGTAGTTAAATCACTGCCACGGTCTCAGGGAGGCAGCATAATCTCAGTCGCACGTGTGCTTCAAATAAGAAGTCGGACATCTTTCTAAAAGCATGCTGTAGTTTAACCATGAATTGTTGTGCCTGAGAAAGCAACCGCTGAGTGGGTCCTACAGGTTTTGGTAGGCACCTTCAGACACCCCTTGCCGCTGCACCCCTGGCTAGGGGCTGCGCACGGGGGCAAGCCAGGTGCTTGTTAGCATTTTGCCTTAAGATAGCATCGGCAATATAATCGTTCTCTTACTTGCAGTGCTATGCTCATCAATCTGATTCTGATGACATGAAAAAAGAGAATGAAATAATTGTGGATAAAAGCAAATTAAAATGCCATATTCTTAATATAGGGTGATGATCCAATATTTTCTTTGTTATTTGAGAACTACTTGCTTCACAGGAGTTTTCAGAAATAAAATAAACTTCAGTTTCCTTAAAACAAACTCCACATTGTTGCCTTATGAACAAAATTGGATTTTTATGTCTCATAAGGTTTCAATGTAGCATATCTGCTGGATGAGGTATCAGTGTAAGCAAACAGATGGTAGGACACTTGTTGCTTTTACCGCGATGTATTTGTGTAGGACAGAGAAGGGGGGAATATCAAGAAAGTATCTGTTTGATTTCACATAATTTTCTCTTGCTGTGTCTTAGCACATGAAATTACTGACAAAACAAAAGAGAATTAACAGTACCTTTTAATTTTTTAAAGCCTAAGCATGTATCTAAAATTCTTCAGCAATATCATCTTTTGCTCAGTTTATTAATTCTTTATATCAGAGGAAATTAAGAAAGCACTAATAAATTAGTATTTTAAAGATGGAATGTTGTTTCATGTAAAAATTGAGTGAAATGATGGAATACTTCTCTTTCAAAAAGCAGAAGGAATAACAAGCCAAGTTATTCACTGTTCCTATCTCTTCTGAACTACAGCATACATTCCATTTTGTTTCTTCAAAGTAGCACCTGGGAGGAGCGTTTAAGGTGCTGTCTTATACAGAACTTGGAGACATCATTACCTTAAACAGCATATTCCCTCAGCCAGCATGGCTGTGAGTAAAAGAAGAATTACCTTTATTATTATAGCTTCTCTTTTTACACTTTCATCCCCATTGCACTGTGGCTTCTGCTCTGGAAGCGTAGGGCTGGATCCGCCGCCCTTGCGGACCCAGGAGTGTGCTTTCACATCTGGGCTAAGTGGCTGTAAAGTGCTTCTATTCTCAATCAGCAGCTTCACACTCAAATTGCATGCGCTTATGCTGTAACTGACCACACGGCAATGGAATAGCAAATTTTGAGAAACAATTGTTTTCATTGTGATCATTACATTGTAAGAGAAGTGGGAATGGCCTACAGCATCACAAACTTGAGGGAAAATGATATCCCAGCAATCCTCCTGACATGATGTATAATTAAAATGTCTGCTGGCCTTGAGCATTCAAGCACGGCTCCAGAGTAGGAATTAAGAGCTCTGGAAGTTCAGTTCCCTTTCAATTACATTTTAGCACCTCTGAAAGATTTTTATCTAATTTTAAAAATTAAGGTGCCTGCACTTAGGGACCCATGTTGGGATTCATCTCCACTTGTTGTAGGCACTGAAGATTTGGGTATCCATGATTGACGCAGCTGTCCAGGTTCCTCAAGCATCAACACAGGTCTTGTTGGGTTTAACTCTTCTATGCACAGAGAGGAGGAGATCCTCTGCCCTTGGAGACACCAGACTTTGTAGTCATTGCAGACGAACAGACACTTCTAGAGCTCAGTCCATCTGAACTATCTTGAACCTCTGCCTAAGGGTGAGGTGGCCTAGGAGTTGCCATGTAACGTCCAATGACTAGCTCAGTTGTTAGTGTTTATGCTTTCAGTGCCTGCAGTCAAGGGAGATGGTCAAACTATTTATTTGGGTCAAATGTCACTGTCCTGTAAAAATGAACAGAGCCCTGCCAATGTATCCAGTGGAAGATCTGTTCCTTGAGGCACATAAAAGGTCTGACCACCTGGTGCAAGTGATCTGTGTGTCTTAAAATGAGATCACTGCTGTTGGCTGGTCTTAGAAGATAACTTATCTGCCTCCTTTTCACT
Organism: Phaethon lepturus; assembly: GCF_000687285.1. Taxonomy (NCBI): domain Eukaryota; kingdom Metazoa; phylum Chordata; class Aves; order Phaethontiformes; family Phaethontidae; genus Phaethon; species Phaethon lepturus. Next base: position 2,475 of record NW_010563944.1, on the reverse strand, counting down.
TTTTGTAAAATTACGACAATGCCCTCTTGCAAACATGTCAAGAGGATTAATATGAAAAATGAACGGATATTTGTAGAGGTTTTGAAAGGTGAATTCTTGCTGCTACTTATTATTATTATCTTAGGGTGAATACAGTCACTTAGGGGAGTTTTGTGCAGAACAACTCCAGTTGCTCTCAGCTATCCAAGCCCAGTAGCTTAGAAACATTCCTTACTAATGTTCCTCTTCCTTGAAGAGACCATCTAGTCTGCCTCTCTGTAGCTTTTCTAGAGCATGAGCATCTCTTCTGCCTGACTTTCTGAAGCTCCCATATATGCACACTTGGAGGTACAGAAGAAGATAAATCACCTTACATCCTACCTGACATTCATCATCCTTGCCACTGCCAGGAAGCTCAGGATGGCTCACTCACTGCTGGCTACTGTCTCTAGAGGTGGAAGAGTGTTGGCACCTGGAAGCCTATAAACAAGTTCAGAAAGACCAAGGCCTGAAGAAGACATCATGGCTTTCTGTCTCCTGCTTTTGGACATGAACGATGTGTGGTGCAAGACCAGACCCAGCCTGTAGCAGTCAATCTCTGGAAGATGACTGCTGACTTCAGCCAAACGTCAGAGATCGCCCTGCCTCAGCAGCCCCTTGAAAAATGTACTGCACCCACTGGAGTCAGCCACATCGCTGTCTATGCTCTGAGTCCATCTCATGCTCGCGAACCGGTGACAACACCACATTTACTTCATTTGTGCTGCGTACTAGTTGACCATACAGAGGGGAAGCTGGAGCAGTTGTTACCCTCCTCTTCATTCTTGACACCAACCCAACATCTGAACTAGTGAGGAGCTTGTTAATAACTTCTTTTGCCACCGCCCTTTCTGTTTAAAAAAGCCCTTGCTGAGGCTTGCTTCAGGTGATCACAAGATTTGTATCCTCCCCTTTTCTTTCTCTGGGAAGTCTGCAGCACCAAACTTTATCTTAACAAGTTTCATTCTTCTTCGCTGCTGTGACACGGCATCCAGCAACTCCATAAGCCACCATGATCAGTGATGGGAGTACTCAACAAGTCATCATGCTCTGCTCAGCAGCTCACAATGAACTCTCCCAGTTACCCAGCTTGCCTTTATATATTTCTTAAGTAAAGATCTAAACTTGCATACAGAAAATGGCGACTCTAAGTTTGAAAAGTCAGATGTGGCTATGGAACTAAAATGAAAGGATGAACAACACAGATAACTCCTAGAGACTATCTAGACATTTTCTTTAAGGTAGGGGACAGAAAAGTAGAAGGGGGCTGCCAGCTTGAAAAATTAGAAATGATGCCTTACATGCATTATTTCTGAGTATCAGACATACCACCCTAGGAAAGCATCATGAGTGGCCTGGATAAGCCCCAGGTCTTTTTGCTTGCAGGACCAAACCAGTGCAAGGTGGACACGAGCCAAGTCTTGTGATCCATTTTTCACCTCTTCTGTATTGGAACCAGCACACTCTGCTCACCACAAACTGACAATACAAAATGTAAATTAAATTAAAAAAAAGAAAATCAGTATCACCAACCTTTCTGGGGATAGAAAATTCTGCTATGTTATGCACATGCATAGACACATGTTCACTGTGTTCCTAGAATATCATGTATTTTTTCAGCAAATTGGCTGTCAATGCATTTATACATCTTCATTCATCTCAGTTAGTTGTAAATATAGCTTTTTTTATCCTCAAAATTGAATCCACTGGAACGTGTCTTCTTTCAGCATTTCTTCTTAAGTAGCTCATCGTCAGTCCCAGAACACTGTTAGTGTTTATCCCTTCTCTGCTACTAATAACACACTGCACAGTGAACGTTTAAGACACTGTATAGTCAGGATAATTTTAGAATACAATAGAAGCTACAAATTTCACCAGAGCCGTGCTTCTGTTTTTCCGTGTAACACATGATGATTCTTGACACATTTTGGGGTGGAAGGGGGCTTGGGGTTTTTTCTTGGTTTTAGGGTTTTTTTAGTATTTTTGGGACAAATCAGAGAAAGGCAAAGTAGTCCAAACTGAGGCTCTGAGTACTTTTGCAGCCTGATACAGATAATTTAAAATACATTGGTCAGGGTAGTGCACTCTACCCGTTGCTGTCTAGAAGATTTGCAAGCATGGTGCACACATTACAGAATGCTGTCTCTGCACTGATTATTTATAACGATAACACACTGACGCTCAAATTACACTGTGTTCTGGCTGCTGCCTTCTATCGTGCCCTTTCCTACAAGCAGCCTCGAGGTAGGCTGCTTTCATACGCGTTTGTAAAGTGCCTATTGCTGCAAACATTAATAAGAGCTATCACTTAGGAGCAGTTACTTACACTTTGTTTAATCTCTAATGGATTCTTCTAAATATTTACAATAGAAGAGTTGTCAGACCAAATGCTGGAAATTACTGGCAGCTTCCCAGAAGCCAAAAAGGAAAGAGAAGGAGAAGGAGAAGGAGAAGGAG
>NW_010563943.1:9879-10141 GCF_000687285.1 Phaethon lepturus | reverse complement strand
GCCCCTGCCTGTCCTCTGGGGCCGGGCACCGCCCGTTTTCTTCTCCAGACCGTTTCTCTAGGCTCCCCTCACCTGCTTGTCCTTTGCCCCCCACCTCCTGCATGGGGCCCTGCCGGGGCGCGTCGCCTGCCCCTTCTTTCCTCCCGCTCCCACGAGGAGGGGCTGGCCCCAGCTGCAGCCCAGCCTCCCATCTCCCAGCCCCTCCGCAGCCCCCCTCTGTTGGGGCGCTTGGGGGTACTCTCCCAGGTATTTAGAGCGTGCG
>NW_010563943.1:9317-9821 GCF_000687285.1 Phaethon lepturus | reverse complement strand
CCACTAGGAAAAAGCAGCAGTATCCGAGCTTCTCAAAATGCCCCAAAACAAGCCATTTCTTTGCTAAGAGCAGATCTTCCACACTCTGGCTGCAGCTGTCCTGCTGGGCACAGACTTTGACCCCTCCTACCATTTTGGCCTCTTGTCCCCTTACTCTGTGGGGCAGCGGCATGCCCCGGGTACAGCGGCACGGCACTCACTGAGGAGGGCTCCTCCATAGAGCCGGATGGGAGTCCTGCTGCTCCCCGATTCCTCATTGAAGATGGCGTCGTAGAGCTGGTCAGGGAAAGCAAGGGCCTGGCAGAGGCAAGGGAGAGACTCAGCAGCCTGCACCAGCCAGAGCCATCAAAATGTGCCCTCTTGGGCAGCAGCGCTCTGACATCAAGCCTTTATGGGGTCGGAGACACTGGCCAGGAAATTGGAAATTAAGGAGGCACAAGAAATACCAGCGTGTCAGCTACTGGCTTCAACGCCGGCTCCCACAGCCCGCGGGGGCCACCCGAC
>NW_010563943.1:0-9238 GCF_000687285.1 Phaethon lepturus | reverse complement strand
CCCCGGCGGAGGCTGCCACGCGGCGTGTGGTTTATGACCGTGCTACCGAACACAGCCTCCGGTGATGGGAGCAAACCGCCAAGGACACTGCTAGCAAAGCCCGTTACCGAGACATGGTGAGGCAAAGGCCTTGCAAGAGAAAGAGGCGGTGGCCACCGCAGGCAGAGGAGAGGGATAAACGCCGGGGGCCGAGGAGCCATGCTGGGGCCCCACTTTGGCAGCCGGGAGCTGTCAGTGCCCAGGACCACATCCCTCACTTACCACGATGGCGACCCCAGAAAACATGACGGCGGAAACCAGCTGCCAGACCCTGTGTGGGAGGGAAGACAGAGGACCCGGAGTCAGCAGGCTCATACTTCACAAAGCATTCCGGGCTGCCTGCTTGGTCGTGCGTGGGGGGAGGATGAAGGCTGATGACCGAGGCAGCCACAAGCCTCCCGTGGGAGGACTCGGCTCCCCACGCCCCGCCAGCTCCAGCCTCAGCACGCAGACCGGCCTTGCTGGCGAGACAGGGGTGAAACCCCCCTCGCCCAAGCAGAGGAGGTAAGTGATGCTGCCAAGAGGATGGCACAGAGGGGGGTCCCCACAGAACGCACCACCCTGTCACACATGAGACCAGAAGCTCCTCCAGCCCCATGCAGCCCCTGTGGTTCCCAGCACCTGCTGTGGGACACGAGTTTGAGGGCCGCAGGCTGATTTATGGGGTAAGCAAGCAGACCTGGTCTGGCCCTGGGGCCCCTGGGAAGCCCCTTCCGGCAGCGGCCAGAGCTGTCGGGGATGCTGTGGCCGAGGGCCCTCAGGTGACCCAGCTCCAAGATGGCCCAATATTTTACCTGAGCCCCAGCGGTTCCCGGACAGCAAACTTGATTTCATTTCCCAGTACTTGGCTAATCTGAAATTCAAAAGACAGACATATAGTGACTGAGCAGACTCTTCCCCAGCTTTTAGGCAGTATTCACCAGCCCAGGAAAGCACACCTAACCCAGTGGTATGCTAAAGAGAGTTTACCTCTGAGGGCTGGAAGGAGGACGAGGACAAGGGATTCATCTGTCACCCCTCGGTCCCAACACCTGCCGAAGGCTGCCTCGATTTCCATCAGGAGCTGCAGCCTCCACGGCTCCCTTACTGGGCTCCGCCACGTGCAGCCTGGGGCTGGGGCAGGGTCAACATTAACTCTTGTCCCCTCTTACCCTGGCAGGGACTCCCACACACCGCCTGCCCGTCACACCCCGACGGAGCACAGGCAGGACAGGCTCCTGCCGGGGCTCCGGTGTTTCACTGAAACAGGCTGTTCGTCTGCAATTCGGGCCTCTTCCGAGAGGAGGAGGAATTGGCTGACCACCACTGGCTGGTGGCCACGCTGGTGCCGCCCGCCTACGGCACCAGCTCCGAGCTAGCGCACGGGTGTCTCGGCAGTACAATTTCAGGAATGGATTAAAGCAGCTTGAGGGCAAAGCTTGCCCGCTACCAAGAAAAGCCATTTGGGGCGGCTCCTGTGCACCCAGGAGGCTGCACGGCCCGTCACTGCTCAAAGGCAGCATTGCTTGTGCCCACCACCGCCTTCAAGCCTTGCCTTACAGAAGCCCCGCAGAGCCGGGAGCCCTGTTTTTGCCAAAGAGGCTGTAGAAGTCAGATGCTAAAAAAGACCCCACACCACCTCGGTTTGCCCAGGCAGGTCTCTTTGCTATTGTTACTGCACGTGTGCTTCCCTCTCCCCTGCCCTCACCTTTGAGCGATGAACCTCGCCGTCGTCATCCTCCCCGCCGACCCCCAGGATCTTGCGCGTCTTCAGCCGGCTCACCAGGTCGGTCTGGCTGTGCTTCTTCATCAGCGGCGGGGGCTGCTTGGCCGAAGCGGCTCCACCGTCACATGAAATTTCACAAGGCTCAGGGAAAAAAACCCCAAAAAACAAACAAAAAAACCACCCAAAAACCAAACAGCCACCACCACAAAATCTTCCTGTTAGGCCAGCAGACGGCTCCTCATCGTCCCAGGGCAGGGAGCCCTGGCAGCGGGGCCGGCCCCGGCTACGGGCGGCTCATCTCAGGGTGGTCCTGCTCCACCGTCACATGAAATTTCACAAGGCTCAGGGAAAAAAACCCCAAAAAACAAACAAAAAAACCACCCAAAAACCAAACAGCCACCACCACAAAATCTTCCTGTTAGGCCAGCAGACGGCTCCTCATCGTCCCAGGGCAGGGAGCCCTGGCAGCGGGGCCGGCCCCGGCTACGGGCGGCTCATCTCAGGGTGGTCCTGCCGTCACCGGGGTCTGCTGGGGGGGAAACGAAAATCAGAGCAGTGTGGCTTTAGTGTGGGCATTTAGCTGCAAGTGCTTTTGACCCACAAACCATAGTCTGGCCTATCCCAGGATGAGGCAATGCCCAGCAGTACCCCTTTGCTTTTTCCCAGATTAGAGGAATTAAAGTCATTAAGTGATGCTTTGCCTTTTGTCTTTCCCCATGCTGTACATCACACCCTTCAGCTGCCATTTCAGGCCAAATACCACACAAGTCTCAGGTATTTATTTGTGTCCCGCCCGGGATGCTGCAGCCCCCACGTTGTGCCAGAACATACCAGCCCCTGAACAACAAGAGTCCAGATGCAAGAATTTCCTTGAGGATACGTTGCTTTCTGGGAAATGGGCGATGATGGCAACTAGAAACTACAAATACTACCTGGGTTAAGAACACGGTAACTGACAGCAGCTATGGTGGAAGAGAGAATTTCTGCCTTGGCACGGTGGTATAAAGGTAGAGGTGTCAAGAGTCCCATGAAATCACTCTATATCATTCTGCAATCAAAACCCTGGGAACGCCCAGTTCAGAAAGTCTTTTCTTTCCATTTGTCTTCATTTCGTCTTGGCTCAGCTGAACATAAACACGTTTTTCCATTTGCCACTTCACCCTCCCAGAGACCCCCCCGAGGCACCAGGCACAGCTAACCCAGCCCAAGCAAGCGCAGGGCTCAAGCGCCGGCAGTCCTGTGCCTCCACTGAGCCTTCCCACGGCTGCCCCAGGAGGAGAGAGTTTATGCTCGTGTCTGAAGAGTTCACGAGTCTTTGGGGACTAATGAAATGAGGTGCCGGTTCTTTTGGCATCGTGCATTCAAGTCTTGTCCCGCTGCCTTGTGAGGGATTTCCCTCTCACAGGAAAACCCTTCCTTGTGGTTGTCCAGACAAGCAGACAGTCGTGTCTGCAAGTGCCCAGCTAGTTCCTTCTGTAAGGCCAAGCTAAGAGGTCTCGCTGGGACAGTGCAAAGACTGAATCCCGTGATCAAGGGTTCAATAAGACCCTTTCAGCAGACCACAGGCAAAATGCTTTTCAGTGAGCCAGTTCAGCTGCTCAGGGCTTTCAAGGTGCTTCTTTTGGATTGTAGGGGGTTTTGTTTGGTTGCATTTTTTTTGCTCTCATTCCACTGAATAACTAAGCCCAGGTTCCTGGAAAGGCAGCACAGAGCCAGATGCAGCAGCCAGGGTCTGGAAATATTTCAGAAGTGGGACAACGGAAAACAACCGCTCAGGAGGAAGGTGGAAGCTGTATACTCATGCCTACACTTGAGCACAAGGCAAGAAGCTCAAAATGTAGCTGCTAGTAGAAAAATTTGGAAGACTGATGTTTGGAGTTTGCTGACCCAAATTGTCACAATAACTTGTGGGTACTCAAATCTAGATAATCTGCACACAAAATCCACCCCAAAGCCAGGGTGATGTGTCAAAAAGAAAAGCTTCACCTCTTTTTAATTTATTTTACTACAGTTTCTGCAGTCTTTTCCATTCCTGGCAGGCCCAGACTCACAAGGTTGGATGCTCAGTGGTTTCCCACCAGAACTGCACTGCTGTTGAAACCAGAAGACCTGTTACTGTGGTATTTCTAGCCCAGCATTTTCTGATCAAAGCTATCCATCCAGCCCAGTCCTGAAGCAATGCCCCTCTGCTGAACACTCCTCTCACGCTGAGCCTCAGGACCACTCTTGAGGCCATCCTATGTCCCTCATCTGGCCCAACGCAGCTCCTGGGACGTGGAGAGGGCAGCCCCAAGCAAAAGGCTGACACACGGTGCCTGAGCTATGCCACGCTGCCAGCAGGACCCTGTAAAGGCACCTATTTGGCCACTCTCCCTCCCCTGCAAGCTTTGGTGGGGAGCAAAGCAAAGTCCTTCCACAAAGACTTGCTAGCTGAGGGAAGAGTCTGGGAGAGGGCCTGAGCAGCAGCATCCTGCACTAGCCCCGGGTCACCAAAGCCCTCCTCAGGGATGAGAGCCTTGAGGCTTGCTGCTCTTGATAAGACTTGGGGTGCTGAGTGTGCTGGCTGTACCAGTCTGGCACCTCTGGATCCCTCTTGGTTTCTTGCCAGGGCAAGCCTGCTGCCCACACCTCCCGCTCTGTTATCTTCACAGTCAGAAATGGCAGAGGAAGGGAAGATAGGATGAGGGGGAAAAAAGGAAAAAAAGAGAGAAAAGAAGGAAACACCCCCCCCAAACCCAAGACATCTTCATATCTCTCCTGAGTCCTGAGGGCAAGAAGCCAAGGAAGGCGATGGGGGCCGCAGGGGGGACTCCATGACTCACCAATGAAGACAGCGACAAACAACAGCTCTGTGACTACAGAGGCAGTTTTGCAGCTCTGACCCCAGGCCAAAAGATCAAAATTTGCCTTCATCAGTTGTCTTGCCAGTTGCTTTCAGGGCAGGCGTTGGTGGAAATTTATCCACATCATCATTAGCACTGCTCTCCCATTAAGAATTTCCACTAATTTGTGGTAAACCACCGGCCAAGAGCCGGAACAATGTAGGCCAGATACAAGTGCCAATAAAACAACCACCGAAGGCCATTCTGATACATAAAACCACGCTCCCACCACGCTAAGCACAGCTACGGCACGGCCCCGCAGCCAGTCCCACGTCTCATTATCCCCATCTGTCAGAGAAAGAGCCAGTCTAACGAATACTGAATATTAATGAATAATGAGCTAATGAATGCATTAGTGCTAATTCAATGACATTCAGATAGAAGATGCCGAGGATTTGAAAATGTTATACTTACATGAATATATCCTGACACACTGACAATTTAGAGGATGTTTTCTATTAGCCCGTGCGTTTTCAGAGGGAAACCTCCACCTCCTCCTTCTCCCGCAATTCTTTCCTCCTTAATCCGTTTTCTGAGCATCCCAGGGGCTGCGCAGATCAATCACCATAAACAGGCAATTCCTACTCCCCAACACAGCTCTCGGTGATGGGCAGTGCCTACGTGCAATTGAAAGAGGGTTTTTTTTCCTCCTTTTTCTTTGCAGGCTCCCTTCAGCATCTGTTCCCTTGCTCCGCTGTTCAGCACGCTGCACACAATTTTGATAGCTACTGCTTCGTGGTGCAAAGAAGCCTCACCGGTGCCACGCTAATGATAGCTCAATCTCTCCCCACCTCCACAGCTCTTCCCCCGGCATCTCCACTTCGCTCCCGGTGTCTGGAGAGAAGGGGAGCTCTGCAGCACGGGAGAGGGGGGACTCGACTGCAGTCGTGACGATGCTGCAGCGGCCAGAGCTGCGCACCCCTGGAGGGGGCTGCACGGGGCTGCGAGAGGGGCACCAGACCCCGCTCCCGCAGGCACCTGAAGTTGGTTGCCTACAGCTTCGGCAAGGCTGACGGGTGCCATCCTGCCCGCCCGCGAGGACACGGCTCCCCGGGGACCGGGCTGCTGCCTATTGCAGCTGGACGCTGTTTTGGTGGCACTGCCACCCACGGCGCAGCCGACCGCCCCACAGAGCGGGGCTGCTCGAATGAGAGAGGAGTCACCACAGCACCTCTCGCTCCAGGGGTGTGAGGGTACCTCAATCTGCGAGCACAGGAAGAGAAAATGAACCAGAGTCAAGCCAGGATAATGAGCGAAACGTTTATACATTTAAGCCGGCCACAAGTTTGTTCAGCTCCATCACGTTCCGGCTAGGGAGGGGACTCTTGCTATCCTGTCAGGCTCTGGTTTTAGGTTTCCCAAGACAATATGCCTGAGACGACTCAACATCTTGAGCCCATTTTGATTTGTCATGCCGAAGAGTTAACCAAAGGTGCAGTGGACGTGTGTCCTTTCTCACAGCCCAGCAGGGCACTTGCTATGCCTAAGGACCCTTCGCGGGCCGCAGTCACTCACACGGCATGTGAGCAGCAGCCCTGTCCCTTTACAGTAGCGGGGTTCCCCCGGGAGGGGAGGTCTCCCGCGCTGCAGCGGCACGAGGGGGTCCGCACCCGAAAGGGCACCCAGCGCGGCAGCGGCGCCGTACGGGGCTCTCACAGCCGGGCTGATGCCCGCAGCGTTTCTCTCTTGCAAGGCCCTGGCAGCTGTAGCACATCTGTCCAGCTCTTCTGCCGTTTCTCGAGGCTCTGGTGGTCCTGTCTCTTCGCCCTTGAGGACAGGGCCAGGTCCACAGCAGCTGCTCTAGTCTTCATACCTACTCGGCCACAGAGACAGCGAGAAAGCCTGGGCTCAAACACGTAGATAGGCAGGGCAAAGAAGAGTGGCAGTGGATGCACAGGTCAGAGCAGTCACACAAGAGCAAGACCGGACAGAAAGGGAAAGATAACTTTCCACGTAACGATCTTCAACCAGCCAACCATCTCTTCCCTCTTTTTGCCCACAAGTCTTATTAACAAATTATCTCAGTGTCTCCTTACTTATCTCAATGTCACCTTACTACAGCCTTGCTCCTTCAGGACAGATGATATCCCCACTGTGGAAACACCAGTAGGCTAAGGACAGGATCCACAGATGTACCAAGTACCTTGGCTCTTGCAAACATTAGGCTGCCTAATCAAGTGGGTTCTAAGACTCCTTTTTTCCCCCCTACAGATGAAGACTCAGTCTGCTCACTTTTACATGCATAAAATCTCTCAGTAAACAACCTCAAACACTTCAGAACTCTGAAATCCTGAGCGATGAGGCAAATCCCCCGTGTCTAACCCGACAACACACCTGAGAACCACAAAGCATCTCTGTGCACCCCATCCAAACAGCCTAATAAAAGGTGGAACAAACTCCAAGCCAGAACTCCCCATGTCCCAAGTAACTACCAAGGTTCAACGATACTCCGGCAACGTGCGCTCACAGCCCAGAAGGCCAGCCGTATCCTGGGCTGCATCCAAAGCAGCGTGGCCAGCAGGTCGAGGGAGGGGATTCTGCCCCTCTACTCCGCTCTGGTGAGACCCCAGCTGGGGGCCTGCGTCCAGCTCTGGAGCCCTCAGCACAGGAAAGACATGGACCTGTTAGAGTGGGTCCGAGGGAGGGCCACAGAAATGACCAGAGGGATGGAGCACCTCTCCTGTGAGGACAGACTGAGAGAGTTGGGGTTGTTCAGCCTGGAGAAGAGAAGACTCCGGGAAGACCTTACTGCAGCCTTCCAGTACTCCAAGGGGGCTTATAAGAAGGATCGGGACAGACTTTTTAACAGGGCCTTGTAGCGATAGGATAAGGGTTAATGGTTTTAAACTAAAAGAGGGCTGGTTTAGACTAGATACAAGGAAGAAATTTTACCCCATGAGGGTGGTAAACCACTGGCACAGGTTGCCCAGAGAGGTGGCAGATGCCCCATCCCTGGAAACATTCCAGGTCAGGCTGGACAGGGCTCTGAGGGACCTGGTCTAGTTGAAGATGTCCTTGCTCATCGCAGGAGGTTGGACTTGATGGCCTTTACAGGTCCCTTCCAACCCCAACTATTCTATGATTCATGCTGTATTTCTGCAACTGCGTACCCCAAACCCATGGTTACTGAAGCAGCTCCCTACCTAGATTTCTATCCAGAACAGAGATCTATATGGTCTAGATGAACGCTCTGCCACCAGCCAGCTGCAGCAGTCCATCACTATCCCCATCTCCCAGTGGTTTTCTTCCATGCCAGCTGCAGCACACAGCTTTGCACGCTCTGGGCTAGCAACACATCTTAAAACAACAGAATAATCTGCCTTTTTTTTTTACTGGGAGGAATATACTGCGACCCATGCCGTGGATGATGGGTGCAAGTTCTCCATGCTAGAGAAGAGAAACTTTCCCAAAGCAATTTCTGCAGGTCAGGAAGCCTCAGAGACCTCCAGGGAATGAAACTTGATCAAGCCAAAAATAACCTGATGCTCAGGCAGTAAAAACAATTAGCACTCAGCCACCATGGCAGCATAATGTGGTTGCTGCTCCCCGCTCAGTCTGTACACGTAAGCAACAGGGATACTTCAGATTTCTCACCTGTAACAAGCCAGATAGATACACTAGACTTCCCTCATGAACACCAGCCCTTGCAGTACAGAAGGCTCTTTGCAACACCAGTAGGAAACTCCATTTTTTCTTTCCTTCTCACCAGTAGGAAATTTCTTTCCAGAGGTTCATTCCCAGCTCTGTCACAGCCCTGGCTGCTTCCTTAAGCAACCGCAACAGGCACAGGGACACTGTGTCCCCCCTAAGGAAAACCTACCAACCTAGACAGTAGATCTCCTGCCCCTACACACGATGAAAACACAAAGCAAAATCCCTAGGTCAAAAGGCATCTTCACTGGGTGCTTCCAGATCATCTCCTACAGACAAGGCAGGGGAAACCCCAAAACCCAAACCACCTGTGACGCACGAAGAGCTGCCTCAGGCATGCCCAAAGCTCACCCTGCAGGTCAGACGTGCCCCACGGCCGGACACGGCCGGGTGCCCTCCAACGCTCTTTGTGAGCGGTACAGAGCCGGCCCTGCAGCCACCCGGGGCTGGTGGGCCACCCTGCAAGGCGGTGACACCCGGTGCCTAGCGCAACGGCTGCGGCCAGCATCACCACTGCGCGGGGACAGCCGCTGGGGACGCAGCAGTGAGATTTGTGTTGCTTGCCCTGTTACCGCCGCAGGCAGAAAAGGATATCTGAAGCCTGCTCAGCCTTTCCCACCCATGCTGAACTCCCACTCCACCTGCTTTAGGGCTGCACCCCCCAGGCAGGCTCAGCCCCCACACACTCCTCCATGTGGCTCTTCTCCCGCTGCCCCCCAGGTGCGGCTCCTGCCCACAAGTTCCCCATGACCATAAAAACATCCTGCCCCAAGAAGCATTTGGGGGGGCAAAGCCATACCCTCTGGGAGGTATGGCCCAGCTCAAGGGTTTTATTGCCCATGGGTTTCACCTTTCCTTTTGCAGGGGAGTACAGGAAAGTTTTCTTTCCGTGTCACAGGACGTGTTATACAGCTGCGAAGTGCTCAGTTTCCCCAGAACAAGATAAAAAAAAAAAAGAGCC
>NW_010563942.1:0-956 GCF_000687285.1 Phaethon lepturus | reverse complement strand
TGCTCTGGGCTGGGGGCTGCAGGGCTGTTTAATCTCACATGTTCTCAGTTCTCCTTCTGGCTGCAGTTGCTGTTGCTGTTTTTCCCACTGCTTCTTAACTCTATTCTCCCAGAGGCGCTGCCACCACCACTGATGGGCTCGGCCTTGGCAAGCGGTGGGTCCATCTTGGAGCTGCTGGCATTGGCTCTGTCAAACATAGGGGAAGCTTCTAGGAACTTCTCATAGAAGCCACCCCTGGCAGCCCCCCAGTTACCAAAACCTTGCCATGCAAACCTAATACATAAGCCCATGCTAGAGCAGGAACTTCTCAAAGGGTCTGTGGCCATGGTTATGTCTGTGCCACCATAGGCATACCTCTGAATGGATTGTGGCCCAAGGATAAATCCACACTGGAGAAGGTACACCTCAAAGCAACTGTGGCTGTGGATAAGTCTATGCCACAGCACGTATACCCCTGGAGGGACTGCTTATAGATAAGGCTCCACTTGGAGCAGGTACACCCCAAAAGGACTGCAGTCTGAGAACAAATTCAAGCTGGAGCATGGGCAAGGGGAGGAATTCATTGCAATTTTAGACCTTGTAACCTGGCCCAGAGGGATCAGGGGTGGAGATTGTAACGGAAATACTTTTAAGTTGTTGTAAACCTGGATTTGAGTTGCATGTTATAGTAATTACTATAGCAGGAACCAGCTGAACCAATGGAGGACAAGCCTTACAAGTAGTGCAAGTGCAGCAGTGACCTGACCTGAGCTGACTTTGGTGCCCACTAACTCCATGCAACACTCCAACTCTCTTTGTCCTGAGTGACGACCTGTTGTGGTTTAGCCCCAGCCAGCATCTAAACACAACACAGCCGCTCGCTCACTCCCCCTCCCCCAGTGGGACGGGGGAGAGAATTGGGAAAAAAAACTTGTGGGCTGAGACCAAAACAGTTTAATAGGACAGCAAGAGAGAAA
>NW_010563941.1:0-4907 GCF_000687285.1 Phaethon lepturus | reverse complement strand
CAACCTTAGTGATTCTGTGATTCTGTGAGAAGGGCCAGCATTCATCTGTTTTACACCGTAAGCTAAACAATCCCTACAATCTTACTTTTTCATAACTGAACATAAGGTCTGCAACTGAAGACCAAAATGAATCTTAATTACAGGTTTTTTCCTAAACAATGGTCATCAGGAGTCTGAGCTGGATTAATCTTACATCTGCCACATATAAACACATACATCTGCATTTCTTGTTAGCCTTATGACAACATTCACATTGTTCTTCTACCTTATGCTTAGGAATGCAAAATAATGAAAACCAATTATTAAAAAAATCCCAAATTCCTGGCTGAGGTTTTCTAGCTCATGTGCTATGTGAACTCCATTTGGACAGGGCTGCCACCACCTTCCTACGAGACTCCCTACGTGCTGCATTTGAAATCCAAGTAATGATGCAGGGAAGTGATGGAAACCAGCCCAGAGACAACGGCACAGCCCTGTGGAACCAAACTGCAGGTTTCAAATACCGACATATTTTATAGCAAGAACACCAAATCCAGCTGCTTAAGCCCCCTTCTTTTTGTGTTATCTCTGAAGCCAGACATAAAAATCACAGTGTGGATCCATCTTTTACACGCAGGTCATTTTGTATCCTCTGACTCTTCTATTACCATCTGTAGCCTCTAAATATCCTACATCCATACGAGAAAACAAAAAGTTCTTCCGTTCCTTCAGTTAGTACTTTTCAGAACAGATTTAACATTTAATTTTAATCAACAGGTCATTTATTAATTTTTGCCTCAAAATCCATTTTTTCCTTGAAGTCCATGTTGGTTTTTTTCCTCAACATTAAGAAGTAATATACATGAAAGCAAAAAATTTATAACATCCATCTTAATTAACTCAGTGCTAAACTTTGATTTCCTTATTAGGAATGACTTGGTTAGCATACACTCAGTTCTTCATATACTTAGGATTGAATTTAATAATAATTTTACATTTGTAGCATAGACCAAATGTTCTAAGCCAAAGAAGAAAAGGAGAGCAAACTCATGTATCCACTATGCACTTTCAATTTACTCTAAAATCAGATTTTTATAAACAGAAGTCTTGATGTAAAGCATTTCCATAAAAATGGATGAGAATAAAGTTGGTGGTTTTTGCAGAGCATAGCAGAACTGGAAACTAAAAATATTATTTTAGGTGGTGAAAACAAAACTTTTTGCATATGTAAGTGAATTATGTTGGGTTTTCCTGTTGCCTGTAATTTAGCTTCAGTAATGAACAGCTTTTTGGGTCTTTCTGAGTTGTGTTTTCTGGTTTTTTGTTTTTTGTTTTCTGGGGGAGGGGTTTCCCCCTGGGGAAGAGGGGATTTTAGCATTTCTTAGAAGTCAGCTGAGAGGAACAGCATCTGAAAAAGACAAAACAACTACCGATAAAACAATTAATTTGGTTTCAATACAGAGGCTATGGAAATGCTGTTGTTGAAAACCAAGGGCAAACATGCCTCTTAATTATAAATCCTAATCCTTTATTTAATTGTTTAGTTACCACGAACTTCTAAAGTTTAATTGTACACTGTATGGAACTTTCAAAATAAGTTTATCTAAAACGGCTTATGAATGCTTCCTAGAGTTTCTAAATGATGCTACAATTCATATTTTTACATTGCATGTTTGTCAATATAGAGGAATTACTTTTTTAAAATCACAAGTCTTGGCAACCACTGCATTTTACTGGAAAGGTTATGTACTTAAAATAATTTCTCTCCCTTTTTTTAATAGAAATAGGAAATAGTAATGATTTTATCTAACATTTCAATCACGTTTTGTAAATTAGGAAATCACTTATTAAAGGTAAGCAATCACTATCCTCAGTGAATTATGGGAAAAGTACTGTGAAAGTAAATGAAATTACTTTTTCACAATCACTTAATAATAAGGAAAACAAATTCAATTGCAAGGACTATCCATTTTCCAAAACATTCTTCCTTGCCAAACATACGTCATGCATAAGACCACCAAGATTTTCAATGGCCTGTTTTTTTACTCCTATTTTCAGCAAAACTTCCAGGAAGAGGAGCAAGAGTTTTGCTTTACAGCAAAGAACTGGGACTAGGTCTACAGAAACATCTCAGGCGGAAATAACAGTTCAAGGGAAGCTTCAGGAAATTTGGATCCACAGCAAATACAAGTTTGTGACTGAATCAGAAGCTGTGATGGAAAAAGTATCAAGGGAACAGAATAGCTCATAAGGCTATTTCAATAGTTTGGCTGATAAGATAGCAATAAAACTGCACACGTTTTCCTACTTACTAACAAGAAGCACACCAGTGGAGTGGCACAGGGGAGTTGACCCTTTGCAATACAGCTGCATCTTAGAGATGCACTTAGGGCAGTGACCATGCCCCTGTACTCAGCACTGGTGAGGCCGCACCTTGAATCCTGTGTTCAGTGTTGGGCCCCTCACTACAAAAAGGACGTTGAGGTGCTGGAGCGTGTCCAGAGAAGGGCAACGAAGCTGGGGAGGGGTCTGGAGCACAAGTCTGATGAGGAGCGGCTGAGGGAACTGGGGGTGTTCAGTCTGGAGAAGAGGAGGCTGAGGGGAGACCTCATCACTCTCTACAACTACCTGAAAGGGGGTTGTGGTGAGGTGGGTGTCGGTCTTTTCTCCCAAGTAACCAGCAACAGGACGAGAAGAAATGGCCTCAAGTTGCACCAGGGGAGGTTTAGATTGGATATTAGGAAAAATGTCTTCACTGAGAGAGTGTTCAAGCATTGGAACAGGCTGCCCAGGGAGGTGGTGGAGTCACCATCTCTGGAAGTGTTCAAAAAAATGTGTGGACATGGCGCTTCAGGACATGGTTTAATGGGCATGGTGGTGTTGGGTTGGTAGTTGGACTTGATGGTCTTAACGGTCTTTTCCAACCTTAATGGTTCTGTGATTCTGTGTTCTAATAAACTCCTTAATTGCAAAGCTCCTACTGGTGTTTAATGAAGACATAAATATCACAGGTTCAACATATCAAAGCAAGAGGTTCTGTAAGACTTGAGCACCCTTGGTGGAAAAGTTTACATGCAAAGAGCAATAAAAAGGTTGACTGGAAGTCAGAATTCAATTTCCTTTTCTGATGAAGATACTATTTTACAGTACACAGAGAGCCATTAAGGTCCTACAGAACAATCGATAAACAATGTACCTTTTTGTAAAGAGGAAATAAAAATAAATCATAATGGTTAGCAATGGTGTTCAGGAAGTATATCAAAGGTCTGATTTACTACAAAGATGATTGTAGTGTACCTCAAAAATACTTTGTCTCTACCAGCTTCAAGAGTTGATTTTTTTTAGTTGGCATTTCCAATAATTGCCTCATTTTAAAATCCATCATCCCTGTTCATTTTTATCTCACAATATATTGTTGAGATTTGCTCAAATGTATTTAAAATTTTTGTTTAAAGTGACACTCTCCTGTCTAAGTAAGTCTACGTAATCTGTTCCATAGAGAACCCTGTCAACAACCGAACCTATACTTAGAAAGATGTGCCGCTTGTACTCTCGATGGTAACAGTGGTTGCCTAAAAATGAGTCTGTGTATCCCCAGCAGTGAGTGATTCCCTCCAATGAATGACCATTCCAAATTTCTAAGTGTCAATGCTTTCGTATTCGAGTTTGCCTGAGCAGCAAAATCCTTACAGAGCTTAAACTTAACTGCCCACAGGTTAGAACTAACCTCCCTTTTCTACCTGTGTGTTGATGTATTTTAAAGCGACAGTTATTAAGGCTCCTGATTTTGGTGCAGTGAAGCAAGTATTTCCCTGGATTGTTTCAGAAGTCATTGCAAGACTTCCAAAGACTCAAGTTTTGAAGGGCATCTTCCTAAAATCTCACAGCTACTGGGAAGTATTAGTTAAATAATCTCCATAGTTTTCAGAAGAGATATAATCAGAAAAAAATCAAAAGATAAAACATTGCTTGGGAGTACTTATCTTGATTGAATCGCCCATATTCGTCAAAATACACAATTTCCCAGCTTGTCCTTGACCATCCTTATTGATAGTGATTGCTACAAGGGTGGCAACAAATGACTTTAAGGGCGTTACACACTTGCTATTTCAAATCCACGTCTAGAGCTGCAGCAAACCATTGCTGTAAAAGCAAAAGTCAGGCAGAGCAGTGAAAGCAGCACAAATTGCAACAGTGGCAGGGTAGGAAGTAATGGTATGGTCTTAGGGGAGGGTCATAAAGAAAGTGCTAGTGAGCTGTTCCAGGCATGCAACCACAGCCAGAGCAGCGCATGAGACTCCGCTCTATAAGCTGCTGACTACTCTGAAGAGCCCGTGAGATCTAGAAGTTCAGAGATGTAGATTTGGAAAAATTTTTCATAATTGTTCATGGTAACACTTGATTTTTAGAAGTTCATATTGTAGATGCACATCCGTAAAAGCCCGCTGCAGCTAGGAAGAGTGAAAAATATCAGAACATCAAAATCTTTGGAGTGGGATAGGGAGGAAAGAAGGATGGAAATTTCTTGCTCGCATGCCTGATCCCAAACTGATAACAAACCCAGAACGATGCTTCAAGGAGATCTTTATCCCCAGCCTATAATCTGCATCGCTCATCTCCACCCAGAAATCTCCACCCAGAAAACAGCACAAAGTAGTCCTGAAAAAGAGCTTAGGCACTCAAAAGCTTCTCACTTGTATGCAGCTGTCTCAGTTTAAGTAATATATCACCTCTCCCTACAAATCCTGCTTCACTTAAATCAATCTCTAGAAGCACTCCATGACCACTTAAGTCACCTAATTTATTTCAATCAAAGTTTTGGAAATTGGCCATGATTGTGACTGATTATTAAGGCTATTAGGGGATGAAAAAAACCACCAAATTCAGCATGAAATCGCAAACAATTCTTTAGACTCCTTTTACATTCC
>NW_010563940.1:0-22534 GCF_000687285.1 Phaethon lepturus | reverse complement strand
AGCACCACCCCGGCAGGGCCGCCGCCTCTCCCTGGGCGCCTTTGACACAGCGCCCGTGCCAGTGAGGTTGTGCATGGTTGTGTCTGCGTGCATGTGCGTGGTGTTATTACCCAAGGAGGAGCAAAGCACAGCGTGCTGAGCGGAGGCTTGCGACCTCCCACTCCCCGCGAGCCGGGGGGACGGTGCCGGTGGTGCTGGAGGTCCACAGCAAGGTCCGGTACGGGGATTTTGTGTGTCCTCACTCGTGCCGGGGCTGCCGCGCAGCCTGAAGCACTGCTGGAAAGAAACACGAGCGAGGGTAATTTCAGCTCTCA
Source organism: Phaethon lepturus (assembly GCF_000687285.1). Taxonomy (NCBI): domain Eukaryota; kingdom Metazoa; phylum Chordata; class Aves; order Phaethontiformes; family Phaethontidae; genus Phaethon; species Phaethon lepturus. The sequence continues at coordinate 22,220 of NW_010563940.1, read as the reverse complement.
TCCTGTAACTAGGCTTCTGCCCGTTGAAGGGGTTGAGTGTAGAAATGTATTTCAACGTAGAAATGTATGTATGTCCGTGATGACGCGAGCTCCTGGTGAGCTAACGGTGCCAGTCCTGTTTGCATGAAGAAGTGGGGAAAGGAGAAGCGTTACGACTGCGGAGAGCCAGATGTCCCGATTTACCTCGCATGGAAATCTGCATGCGTAAACGGTCAAGGAACTGGAACAAAAAGCCCCCAGGCTTTATTCAGAAGATTAATGTGAAAGCCACATTTCACACCAGCAAGGGGAGGGGGGGAGAAACACTCTCGTCCAAGCGGTGAAGGAACGCTGGTTTGCTCCCACACGGAGGTAACACCGGGGGGGAACTCACGCCTTGCTGCTGACACCCCAGCGCCGGCGCGGAGCGGGCTGTTGATGGCACGCAAGTACCTTCTCAGGCAAACGCTCCGGCTGGATTTAAACCCAGTGAAGCCAGCTTTCACGAGGAGTGCTGAGAGAGCAGTAACAAATGGCTCTATTAGTATTAATGCAACTGGCTTGTGCTATTTATAATGTAAATAGCATCTGAGTATAAAAATTGCCTCATTGGCAGAACAGAGGTAAAATTTCCATTCATCGTGTTTTAAAATAGCCTAATCACACAATATGTACTTGGTAACCATAAATGAAAGGTTTTCTTAACATAAAGATGATTAATAACGGGCAGGTATATGTTATGTATTTTCCTACTGATGGAAAACATAAATATTTTGGCTCAAACATAAAAACCCTGATTGCATAATGAAGTGTTTACATTAATCTACCAAATAATTTCTTTTTATTCCTGCAGGGATTAGGGCCTTTAAAAGCATGTAAGGGAAACATGGTTATACCTCATTTGGCTGAAGAACGAGACATACTGCATGAGCCACACAGTGAAGGTTTTAGAGCTAGTGTGGTCCACAGCCCCAGGGGCCGGAGCTGCACCACTCTGAGGTGGGAGCCCTGACCACCGGCTCGAGTCCTCAAACACCCGCACCATTTTGGTCAGGGATGCTCGACTGGTTTTATCACACAGGGGATGCTCTTCCAATGTAGTCAGTGGAGGAGCAGCCAGAAGGTGAATGAAAGACCTTTTTGAGGTGCAACACCTTGGGAATATCTGGAACATTAAGTATGAAATAATGAAAATACATCCCTCCCAAAGGCTTTGTGGGTGTTTGAAGGTAGGACTGGAGCCCTCAAAGCAGAGGTGCCCTGACGCCCGCGGCTGTGCCCAGCATGCCACGGGCACCCTTCCCAGCACCCTCCCACCCCTCCCTGCTCCCCACGGCAGCGACCTCTCCTCCGGGGAGTGCATGCACAGCCAGAAGGAGCCTGACACCACTAAGCTGTGTGGAGCTTTATCTCCAATCTCAGCCACCGGAGGATTTTCAAACCAGGCATTTCCCCACCTTGTCTGCAAGGTCCTACTGACACAAGAGCTTTTCTCAGAGTTGCTCTGCTGAGCCAGACGCAGGTGCTCACCTGACATACAGGAGTATGGTTTTAAAACCTTGGCTTCTCCAGTTCGATCCGAAACACTCGTCCTTGAAAAATGCCCAGTCCCCTGGTCACTGGCGAGGGTGGACCTCCCTACCTGAGCATATACTGCTGTGCGTTAGGGACTGCCGACGCAGTGATGTGCCCCGTGCGACGTGCTCCTTAACGTCATGATTCAGACTATGCCATGAAAAATAAATTCTAACACGTAAGGCATTACAAGTAAGGCAGCTTATGTGCTTATATCTTACCTCATCCCTCCCATATATTGTTTAAATACTGCTTTGAAAGCAGATGTGCATTCAGCTGAAAGTTATTCCAGAATTTACACCACATGTGGTTAGAAATCTTTTATTTCCCAGTGTAAGCTTATTCACGGTCAGTTTACATCACTTGTGCCCATGGTGCTGGTGTGTATAGCTTCAACAGCTCCATCCTTTCTGCTTATCCTCTCCCACCCTTGCAGTGCCCGAATGCAGTAAACACATCCCATCTCTGCCTTCCTTTTGCTACGTAAAACAAGCCAAGCTGCTCCAATGGCATGCAGTGAGAAGCTCACAAGAGGAAAGACAGCATCATAGCCCTTTTCTGTCCCTGTTCCAGTTTAACTTTGTCTTTCATGAATGTGGAAGACCAGGACTATACAGAGCGTGCCAAAGAAAGTATTTACTTGCTTGCTGGCATTTCCTGCTTATTGCTTTGGGAAATTTTGAGTTTGGCTGGGTAGCTTTGAGATGCTCTCAGGGGCCATCTCCTCCCAAGGAGTCAGGCATGTGATGGGTGCGGCACATCCTCGAGGTGCAGGATGCCAAAAGATCTGTGCCACAGCTCCGACACCTCTCCCTAGGTTTAGCCCTTAGCCGTAGGAGCTGCCACTGGTTTCAGACCTGGAGAAGGAACCTGTCAGAGGTGGCCCACTGGAGAGTTTGAAGGTTCAGCTGAAGGCATCATTTACATTTTCAGATGCACATTTATGGCTAGAAATATTGCCCCAAAGTAGTCAGCAGATCAGAGAATCACAGAATCACAAAATCATTAAGGTTGGAAGAGACCTTTAAGATCATCAAGTCCAACCATCAACCCAACACCACCAAGCCCACTAAACCATGTCCTGAAGTGCCACGTCTACAGGTTTTTTGAACACTTCCAGTGATGGTGACTCCACCACCTCCCTTGGCAGCCTGTTCTAATGCTTGATCACTCTCTCCTTAAAGAAAATTTTCCTAACATCCAGTCTAAACCTCCCCTGGAGCAACTTGTGCATGACAGGGCCTGGGTGAAATTTTGAAGTAATAGATGGGGAAAAAAATCAACTAAGAGACTGTTTTTTCCCACATTTTCACTAACGATTCTCAAAAATGGGAAACAGAGCTTAGCAGAGACCATGAGTATCACCCAAACCCAGAACGCTCACACAAATCTCTAGGAATTATTTAAATTCCAAATAATGTTCAGGAACAGTGAACTATTGTTGCAAAATTAATGTCAGAATAAAATGTCCCTTAGCACTGCCGTACTGCTGTGGCAGCTGGATGTGAGCAGCAGTACCATCCTTAACCTCCTCGGCAGTGATGCTTACAGGCGTTTGCTCGTAGGAAGTGCCGTGACTTGTCACTCTGCCTTCTGCACCACCAAGTCTCGTAGCACACTTCAGCATGATGAGCAAGGCTGGTAATGACGCAAGCAAAAATAACAGCGAGCGATGCCTATGCTCCATTTCAAGCACTCTCTCGTTCCCCTGCTCGGTCCTCAGAAGAGGTAGGAAGCTGTGATAAAAATCACCCACTGCCAGGCACCATACCTGCATTTTGTAAATGCAGCACCTCACACGCCCTTACAGTAACAGGGTTGTGCCAAGACCCCGCACCCAAGGCTGCCCTCCAGGCAGCACAAGGATGCGCCTGAAGAGAGGACAGGACCTCAGAGGCCCCTGAGCCTCCCTCTGCCGCACCAGCCCCCCGTGCTGGTATAGCAGGAGAAGGGGACCCTCGCAGGGAGTGAAGTGGAGTTTGGCAGGGATCTGACCTGTGATTTCCAATCCAAAGATTTTCAAAAACTACTTTATCATGTGGCTCACCATTGTGGAAACAAAAAGCAGTTCCAGATTAGTTGCTTATTTTTGTGCAGCTATGTCATCCAACACTTCAAACTTTCTATGAGTAGAAGGATGGTTGGGCTTATTCTTCTTTGCTAAGTTTACATTATATTTATTGTATCAAAAATGTACTTAATGAAGATCTTTATATAAAATGTCCATATGCAAAGTGATCCACTTAAGCAGGTCTGAAAAACTTGCTGACAGAAAGCAATAAAAGGACACTATAGTGTTTTAAAAGGACAGAAATGCAACTGCCAGCAGCTTCCAGGAGTATGAGAATGCATAGGCAAAGCCTTGCTCTCCAATGATCTCTCTGAGATCCAGAAAGAGATTGTTCCCTCCAACCTATTGAATAGCCTAGAAAATATTAATTATTTTGTTGATGTGACTTGGGGAGACACTAGAAGGACCATCCTCTCAGGCCCAGGGATTTTTCAGTACTTCGTAGGTGTCTGTGCCTGTAACATCTACTCTGGAAACAGGGAGCCGGGGAAAAGAAGGTTTTGAGTATTAGGAGGCTGAGAAAAACTTGTTCGTGAGTAGGTTTTTCTTATCAGTATAGTCTGACAGAATAAACTTTACAAATGAGGAAGAGAAAGAGGGGGAAAAGCAGCCCAAGACCCCTATTCCCCATGTCCCTGCAACCACAGATGTATTCTCAACAGAGCATGAATGAGTATGGTGCAAAAAAAATCTTTCAGTTTGGGTAAATTTGTTCCATACAAGGACTCGCATAAACACTGCCTAACTTCCAGTAGATACAGGTTGATTGTAAATATTTTGCCTCTCATTCATGCACATGCCTCTGCCCCTTGCTTTTGGGACCTTCAAAACCCAACTGGGCACATTCCTGTACAACCTGCCCTAGGTGATCTTGCCTTGGCAGGGGGGTTGGACCAGATGGTCTTCAGAGGTCCCTTGCAATCCCTACCATTCTGTGATTTCAGAGCACATGAGCTGCTTCAAGCCTCTGCAAAACCTCACTGCAGAAGTAACCAGTGTCCTGGAGGAGACCACCCTTCTCTTGGTTCCTTCCACTGACTACAGGGATCTGGGGTGTATTGTCTCTTTGGTAAATACTTGAACCAGGAGGTGATTCCAGCACTGGGCTGGCCCAAACTATCTCCCTAGGTAAATATTGTGTGCAGGGACATGGCTTCTAGTGGTATCTCCACTGATTTTTTAGGGGGAACATGAAACACACACGTCCTCAATGCCTCAACCGCTTGCCTAAGGTATCATATACGCTCTGTCTCCTCCTCAGCTAGATGAGTAGTAGTCACTTGATTTGCTAGGCTTCAAGTAAGAAAAAAAGCAGCTCATGTTTATAATGGAAACAAAATTGTGCATGCTATTGCCGTGCTTTCCAAAGGTGCTCCTATAGGTGCTGTCATTAACTCTGCTTCTCTGCAATTTGAAAATTTATCCAAATTTTGAATTTATCCAAAAGAAAAAGAAAAAACTCTGGGTTCTGTACCGAGGCTATAGTATTATTATAGCTAAAGTGCAAAAAAACCCCTTGGTTTCATTGGGTTGGGAAGGACAGTGAGGTTTGCCTACAAGTCTCCCAGGCAAAAGAAGGCCAACACTCCTCTAAAATTCTCTGATTTTCCTTTTGTTTCTCTCACTAGAAAAGAAAAGCAAAAGAAAACATGGGAATTCAAAAAGTGCATCTAAAATCACAGTGAAATGAGGTAGAGAATTGCATCACATAGGATTGATCGCTGGAAAATGGCTAAAATAACAGTACTTGGAATAAAAATTGGTATTGAAATAGGCACTATGGAGTAAACTTTCCCCTTTTTCTAACTACCTCAGAAATAAGATACTTTACAAGATGGGTGCTGTTTTTCAAGGAAAACCAGGCTCCAGCATTGCCATTTCTTTGTGATTTAGCAGTAAGAAACCCTCACAGGAGCAAATCACCTGGAGAAGCAATCTGACTGTTTTCCAGCAGAGATAACACATGCTAATAGAGCAGAGCTTTTAGTGAAATGCTGAGAGCAGGTTGTATCCCTTGCTTTTATGAAAGATACCTTTCAGTAATAGAGCTTACTTTCATGCTGCTTTACCCGTGGCAGTCAACTAAAAATCATACAAAATGGTTTAAAACAACAGCCTAGACCCAGCCTGAGAAGTAACTTTCCAAGTTATTCACCAAGAAATGGAAGACAGAACTGTAAATGACAACTGGATTTAAGATTTACAAAGCTGTAATTAAACGATGAATGAATGCACTTGGAAAATGAAGACATTGGGGGAATCATCTCCCAGAGGAGGGAGAGAGGAGGGAGCTGGCAAGACCATAGGCCTGAGAGGGTTACCCGAAGATGAAGACGAGGGCAGGAGGATGCAAACAAAAATTTCTGAAAGACTCTCACAAAGAGGAAGGGAATTACCCATTCTCATACCTACTGCAAGAAGGACGAAGGGCACAAGCCTTGGCTGAAGGGATCTGGGAAGACGTAGCTGAGATGCCAGGAGGAACTTCCCAGCCGTGAGGCTAGCGAAGCCCTGGTGTGGATCGCCTGGGGAGCATGAGGGGTCTCTGGTACTGGAAGGCTTTTAGGTTACTTAGACCTCCATTGGGGATGGTTTTGGTATAGCTTAGCCTCCTTGGAGCTGGAGATTGGTTTAAAAGGGCTCCTGAGAGCGTATTTCTGTAGCTGCATATTCATAACCTTCCCCCAGCCACAATAAAATCTTAGTATGCCACTAGAAATAAAAAGGCACAAAATTTAATTGATTTTAGCCATCTAGGAGCTGGTACCTGGTCATTTAGGTTTGCTTGGTAGTCAGGTGTGAGAGATTGTGACCGAGCCAAAATTTGTCAGATTTTTTTGTTGCAGAGACTTACAGTAACTATGATCAGCAGCAGTCTGCATGGTCCTGGAAATCAGCCTGCCCGATACTGCTGCGGACACAGCCGTATCCCGCCTGCACCAGGAGTTTCAATCTGTCTTATAACCTCTGTGCTTTTCAGATGTAAGGTGGTCAAATATAAACTGTGAATAATATTGAAACTTATTTCTTAAACACAGCTGCCCTGCAGCACGCTGTGTGGAGTACGAAACGTCTTTCCAGAACTGATGCTGGGGGACTGAGCTCACAGTTCTCGCTCCCATCCAACCATTTTCTTCTGAAAATGAGAGTTTAGGATTTAAATAATTTACATAATTTTCACTGCTTTGCATCTTGCAATAAATTGCTGGCTTTTTCTTAGTGAATTAAATAAATCAGCCAAGACTAAATAAATTTCAGCATTTTCTAAAGATGTCCAAACTGGTTGTTCTGGATCTGGTTTGAAGTAATTAGTCATCCACACTGTGCTATTAGCACAGATGAATTCTTATCTTGATATGGAAATTCAATCCTACTCTAAAGTAAAGTTTGCTTAACTTATAACTTGAAGTGAACACCTCTTTTTTTGAAAAAAAAAAAAAAAAATCTGATTGTACCTGTTTTGTACAGGAACTCATTTACGTTTCGAGAAAAAAGGTGATAGCGAGACTGACTTTTATGCAACATTGTCCAATTTGAAATGCAATCAGAAGCTGGCGTTCACTTTTGGGGCTTACCAGAACCCCTGGTTTTAACCCTTTTTCCCCATATTGCTGTTTCAGTCACCAACCAGGAGAAAAGGAGATGGCCTGGCTACGTGAACTGCTTCTCCCAGGTAACCTTCTTCCCTATAACTTTGAACTCATTGATCAATGATTCGAACTACTTTGAGAGGGAAAACAGAAGGGTTGTTGGATTTTTTAAAATTGGTGAAAACTGACTGGCCAAAGGCAAGAGAGCAGCAATGCCCCTGCTGAAAGGAGAGAGACCCCATCTCACTCTTTATTGTCCATATCAGAGACTTTGTGGGGGTCACTGTAATAGTGACCAGCATTATCAAATGCAACCTGGTACAGTAATTATAGAGGAAGTGCTTGAAATGCCTACTCTGGCTTTAAGTAAGTAAGTTAGTCCCTTATTATCTTAAAAACTAGAAATTAAGAAACTGTTTAAAAACAAGACAATGTTATATGGAGGAGAGACACAAGCGTCCTACGATGTGTAACGACTCCACATGTACCTTTCGTCTAACAAATATTCTTGTGCCCATGCTGGTGAAAGCAACATCACTGCACAGGAGTGTGGAAAGCTTCTTCTGTTGAATTAGAAACTGTAAATCTGTACATTAATGAACAAAAAGAGTCCCTTCAGGAATTCATCCCAGCTGGAAGGCTTTTCCAGCTTTAAAGTCTTGCAGAAGCTGTTATGGGCATTGCTGGTACGTTGGCTTGTGCCATTGCGATTCCATTCTGTTTTAATAACTGATCTGAGTGCTACTGGAGACTCAAGGGCTGCCTCTTCTACTGCTGGAGAAAAGTAGTCTCAAAAAATGTTAGCTCTCAGATTTTGAAAGGGGCTTCACTAAATAAGAAACAGAACAAATATTTTATGGTTGAATCTCCTCTTGATGCCAGGAAAGTGAAGCACAGGAATGCAAAGATTAGTAAAATCAAGCTGGAAATACAAATCTGATAAATAGTCTGATTGAAGGCTAGAACAAAAGTGAAAACACTAACATTATTGGAGAAAGTATATAAAAAATAGACACCAACGTGTAGCTTTGGTCATTAAATTATAAGTTAGAAATAATACATTCTTGAAATGAAGCTATTATAAGAATTCACATGAACTAGACTCATGGACTTATAATGCTTTCTTCCTAGTGGACATTTAGGAAGAACATCACTAATCAAGTCAAAACTGTGGGCTGTCTTCAAGCAAAATAGTATTTACCACATCAGAAACTAGAATATCAGTGAAAACCTCTAGAGAGGGTTAAAAATAAGTTAATAAATAGAAAAAATCCTTATGCTTCTGTTTAAGTGTGAATCTTGTAGTTCTAAACTAACTCAGGGTCAGTATACAGCTGGTAAAAATCGGTGATTCCCAATACGCCATGATTTTTTAGGGGAAATCTGTGTCGGTTCTTGATGGGGACCTTTGGGGGATTGCAAGGAGTACACAGTAGCACAGTCTGGTCCATCACATATATTACTAAAGCACTGGAAGGGGAGGACTAACGACCCCTGAGAAGAAAAGGTCAGAGGGGAGCAAGCTGTGAGGGAGCAGGGATGGTGGTGAAGACACAATTTTGGAATGGCCAGAGGTCCATCGAAGCATCAGAAATCACAGCAGATGCCTGTTCCTGCCTGCTGAGAAGTGTTGGACCTCCCAGATGGATGCATGTACAGGTTTTCCCCAGAGGGACCTGTAAGAAGCTGTGCTCTGTAGTGACGTCTGGGCAAGTCAGCAGAGAGGGAAGGGTTGAAGTTTGCTACCGGCACAAAAAATCCAGTCTCTTTCTGAAGGTGAAGGGGGTAAGACATAGCAATGTTTTTAAATTAGGAAGAGAGTTGTAATTCCAGTAAAACAGTGAATAAATCTTGCCCAAATCTTTACCAAAAAACAGCCTGAAAACAAACTCAAACGTTCCTGGGTCCCAACATGTGGAAACCTGTCCTCATTTTCCACTTCCCACACATGCTGGTTTCTCATTTCTGTGTAAGACGGGAAATAGAGTATGACTTAATTTCACAAGAGCATGACTTTTTCCCTTAGGATAAACTGAGAGACTTGATAGAGTAAGGACTTAACAACAATCGTTCAAAACATCATAGACATTGTGGCTACTTCATCATCCTCTGAAGAAGCAGCCGACCTGCGAAATCATAATTGTATAATAGACTGGCTTCATGCAAAGCTGGATTAAGTCAATCCTCCTCAAGCCAGAAGTCTGTGCCATTATTCCCTCTCCCCAGTTCATTTTCTGTCCCCCATTCTGCCACTGTCCACTGAGATCCGCACCGCAAACAAGATCGGGGATACGAGGATGAGCAACACTGCTGAAGTGGCAACAAACTGCAGTGCGTGGGGACGGAGGAGCCAAGAAGGGGATCAAGTGGCCTCAGGCAAAGGTATTCAGGGTGGGAATATCTCAAGCTAACATTGTAGCAAAAAGTAATGTATCCTGTAGGAAAAACAGTGAGATAGCAATAAACTTGGGAGTGCCCTTCAAAAACCACAGTGGTGTGGAGGTCATCCACACATGGTCAGGGCACGACAGGGCAACAGACATATCTGAGGGTTTCATTCCACTGAGCTCCCACAAGTGTGAAGTTCATAACTCTGTAATAACCTGTGTCCCCGCTGAAAACTATAACTGATATAAATGTAAGAATATTTATTTTTTTCTTTATTTACAGAGACAAAAACACTTTAATGCCTGAAAAAAAGAATCCAAATTGGGAAGTAATTCTGCAGAGAAATTCTAATCTCTTTTGATCAACTTCAGAAAAAACGAAAGTGCACATGCAGGAAGAACTTCCAACTATCCTCTACTCCCTTCCTTTCATCCTAGAAAAAGAAAATATATCTAAAGCAAAAATGATAATACGCACATGGAACCTTTAACATGGTATCAGCTTGCTGCTTTTGCAATATCTTCTAGAAGAGTGAAGAGTCATCTCAAATATTCACATACTGCCCATAGTATATGCCCATAGTATGGTGCCAATTTAAAATAAATGCAGTGTGGACTATACTAATAAGATAAAATGATTATAGAAAATCATGCAGAATTACTGGAAAAAAAACAGATTATGTTAAGGTTAAATGCAAGTGGTCCCTGTGGGAATACAGCACGGATGGAAAGAGAGGTGGCCAGTCAATCCCCTCCAGAGCTGAATCCTGTGACAGACATAAAGCAAATGGATGCTTCAAGTCTATCAGCAGCAAAAGGAAGACCAGGGTAAACGTGAGCCTGCTGATGAATGGGGAAGGAGAACTGCTGACAGAGGACATGGAAAAAGCCGTGGTCGATGCCTTCTTTCCTTGGTCTTTACTGGTAAAACCAACCTTCAGGAATCACAGGTCCCGGAGGCCAGCAGGAAAATCTGGAACAAGGAAGACTTACCCTCGGTGGAGTAGGATCAGGCTAGGAACATTTAAAGAAACTGGACATACACGAGACCTGATGTGATGCACCCACAAGTGCTGAGGGCACTGACTAATGTGATTGCAAGGCCAGTCTTATTCATGTTTGGAAGGTCATGGCAACTGGGAGAGGTTCCTGAGGACTGGTTCAACAAGGCCACGTGCAGGGTCAGGGCAACCCCCAGTATCAATACAGGTTGGGGGATGAAAGGATCGAGAGCAGCCCTGCCAAGAAGGACTTGGGGATATTGGTGGATGAAAAGCTGGACATGAGCCAGCAATGTGCGCTCACAGCCCAGAAGGCCAACCACTTCCTGGGCTGCATCCAAAGCAGCATGGCCAGCAGGTTGAGGGAGGTGATTCTGCCCCTCTACTCTGCTCTGGTGAGACCCCACCTGGAGTCCTGCATCCAGCTCTGGAGCCCTCAGCACAAGAAAGACATGGACCTGTTGGAATGGGTCCAGAGGAGGCCACAAAAATGATCAGAGGAATGGAACACCTCTCCTGTGAGGACAGGCTGAGAGATTTGGGGTTGTTCATCCTGGAGAAGAGAAGGCTCCAGGGAGACCTTACTGCAGCCTTCCAGTACTTCAAGGGGACTTCTAAGAAAGATGGGGACAGACTTTTTAGCAGGACCTGTTGCGATAGGACAAAGGGTAATGGTAATGGTTTTAAACTAAAAGAGAGTAGATTTAGACTAGATATGAGGAATAAATTTTTCACAGTGAGGTTGTTGAGACCCTGGCACAGGTTGCCCAGAGAGGTGGTGGATACCCCATCCCTGGAAACATTGAAGGTCAGGTTGGACAGGGCTCCAAGCTATCTGATCTAGTTGAAGATGTCCTTGCTCATTGCAAGGGGGGTGGACTAGATGACCTTTGAAGGTCCCTTCAAACCCAGACTGTTCTATGATTCTATGATTCTATGACTGGAAGAAAACAAATGTTGGTACTGTCTTCAGTAAGGACAAGAAGGAGGATCCAGGGAATAGACATGTCAGACAACTTTTGGGAGGGTGATGAAAAAAGCCAAGGTACTTAATGCCTTCTTCACCTTGATCTTTCCCAGTAAAACAAATCTTCAAGAATCCCTGAAATTGGATGTGGCTTCATTCTGGAAGGGAAAAGGAAGTGTAAAAGACCTAATATTATATCACATAGATGATCAGTATAGCATCCACATCTGAGGCATAAATAAATATTTAAAGTAAGGAAATAAAAGGTTGTATAATGGCAGATTTTTGGTGATAACTTGAACAAGTATGCAGTGGTATCATATCACACTGCATTTTCAAGAATGCGGTGGGTTGAACTTGGCTGGACATAGGTGCCTACCAAGGCGCTCTGTCATTCCCCCTCTTCAACTGAACAGGGGGAGAAAATACAACAAAAGGCTCATAAGTCGAGATAAGGACAAGTAGACATCACTCACCAGTTACCGTCAAAGGGCAAAACAGACTTGACTTGGGGAAATGAATTTAATTTATTAGCAATCAAATCAGAATAGGATAACAAGAACTAAAACCAAATCTTAAAACACTTTTCCCCCACCCCTCCCTTCTTCCTGGCCTCAACTTCCCTCTCGATTTTCTCTACCTTTTCCCCCATCCAGCAGTGCAGGGGGGCAGGGTTGTGGTCAGTTCATCACATGTTGTATCTGCTGCTCCTTCCTCCTTGCTCTCTTTGCCTGCTCCAGCGTAGGGTCCTTCCCACAGGAGACCGTCCTCCATGAACTTCACCAATATAAGTCCTTCCCACAGGCTGCAGTTCTTCACAAACTGCTCCAGCCTGGTCCCTCCACAGGGTGCCGTCCTTGAGGAACAGGTTGCTCCAGTGTGGGTCCCTCCACGGGGTCATAAGTTCTGCCAGCAAACCTGCTCCAGCCTGGGCTCCTCTCTCCACAGGGCCACAGGTCCTGCCAGGAGCCTGGACATAGGGGAAGCTTCTAGCAGCTTCTCACAGAAGCCACCCCTGTAGTCCCTCAAGAACCAAAACCTTGCCACACAAACCTGATGCAAAGATAGAGGCATAACTCTATTCCTGCCCCCTCAAGCCAGCCAGTCCCCTCACATTCCATCACACTCATATTTATGTATTTTTTTAAAAATCTAGATATAACACAATGCATAGGAGTCTTTGTGCTTCAAGGCATTCAGTGATAGCCAAGGAAAAGTTGCCCCTGCTCTTCACTTGAATTCAAGGTTATTAGTACTGCTGGAAAATGCATCTTTTCTTCACAGCTACTTGCTTTTTGTCTATTTTGTCAACCTCCCCAAATTAACAGCCGGTTATCATCATCACACCCAGATTTCTTCTAAACACTCATGCAGGCAAGAGAACAACATGTCTCTGACTGATGCAGTAGCAGTCATTTTGAGCGGGGCCAGCATGCCACCTTTGCACAGCCTGACACCCTCCTAAATTTGTGTGGACTCAAATGACCCCCTGGGCAAGGTCAGCAGGATCTCAGCCTCTTGCTTCCCAACCAGCTTAACCAGTAAGCAGATTATGGGTGCGCTTGGAGAGTGTCTGATTGCTTAACCCAATGAGAGCCTTTCCGTATTTTGCAATCCCAAGCCCATGTTGGTGTGCAAGACTGCAGGGACCATTGCATCCTTGATAAGACAATGCTCAGCACTGAACCATTATCTGCCAGAACAGATGGTTAATAGGGAACAGTCCCACATTATTAGTTTACCAGCCAGCTCATAAATGATGAATGCTACGCTGTCACTTTCTAAATGCATACATGTTTCATCATCATTCATCGTAAAGAGGAAAAGCAAAGTTAACTATGCGTCAGTCAAAAAATATTTCACCTTAACTGCACATGTATTATGAAATGCCTTGTTGAATGCAGAGATGTTTTTTCAGCAACAGAGCAATGTTCAAAACACCATGCGAAATATCTTTTTTTTTCTGAAGATGTGATACTAACTTTTTAATTATATTTATTTTTTAGAATAGAGGATAGCACTATGATTTTTCCAGCAGTTGACTGCGGTTTGATCTCTCTGTATATGAGATTGAAAACTGTAATCGGAAACTGTAACAGTCTGGCAGATCACACCTAGGTCATTTCCAAAGGGTCCCAGATCTGCCACTCCTCCCTGTGCCCTCCCATACCGTGTGTTACTGCAGTGCACTTCCAACCCTCTTTGATCTACCCTCCCACACAAGTCTTTTGGACATAGACCTGATGGAGAGTCCATCCAAGGGATTTCCTCCAGTGTCCTGGTGGGCTTGGGATGTCCCCATCAGCTTCAGCACTGCTTGTAGGTGCCCACACTCCTGCCATCAAACATCCCAGCTCCTGCTGTTCTCTGATTTCTTTCCTTACTCTCCATTTTGTTGCATCTCTACTCTCCTTTTCACCACCTTTACTTCCCTTTCTCCACCCAGTCTGCTCGCAGACCACTCTGTTATCCCTATTTTGCTACAACCATTTCCAAATTTGGTTTTTACTGATACCACTACCTGTGTGATCTCAGTGTTATACAGCATTAATGACATGGTTTCCTAGGTACAGCTGCCCTTGTAAGCTTCCATTCCCCAAAAAAGCCTCCAAACTCCCCTTGAACTATCTGGTTCATACTGGTTTCAGTTTGCTTACCTTACATGCTTTCCAAGACATGCCATCCTGCTTGTGTCTTGATTCCTCTACTCAGCTCCAGGTAAGTGCAAGCACTTTCTTTTCCCATATGCAAACCATGTCAAAGCTCATCCTGTAACATGTTTTTTTCACTCTGTTTTTTGTGCTCTCCCTTTGCTGCTCAGTCACAAATCTTTGGCCTGGACATGTTCTTGGGACATCATCCCCTTTCCCACAGAAGCACCATCTCAACACCATCCTGATGCTCTGCAACCCAGCACCCTACGGCAACGCTTTCCCAGTGTTGAGAGACACCTGGGCTGAGCACAGCATCAGCCCGGGCACTGCAGCAGGGGTAGGGCAACAGGGCAGACGATACAACCTCTTGTTGACTGGAGGCTATGCAAAATGTCTCTGGGGCTCAGGTCTGCCTGGATCTGCATCTGCTTTGAGGTTTGCACTTGAGCAGATGAGCGCACTGGTGCATTGTTTCAAGGAGCAAACAGGTTTAGTGAAAGATACACCTTTGATGAGAAGTGTCCAAGCCTGGATTTGGCTAAAAAGGGAGTAAGAAAACCAAAATATTTTGCCACGTTACTTGACATCTGATGGGGCCAATGCAATTTTCCTTTATAAGTATCTGAGAAAGGTACTTTCTATTGGCAGATAATTTCCTCAGAGGTGATAAATCATTTATTGTAGTAATTTTAGTAGGAACACAAGTTTTAGATGACCTTTTCTGTCCCTGCAGCTAGCCAGTTACCTTCTCAGACAGTGGCTACGAATTTGAGACAAGCAATTATGTGAAGTTGAAAATAGGGTGTCATGATCAGGACAGCTGATGAAAGGGTGGAGGAAAATACAGAAGAAACCTGGGCTTCTGTCATGTTTGAACCCCAGCTGGCAACTAAGCACCACGCAGCCTCTCACTCACTCCTCCTGGCACCGCCCCTGGTGGGATGGGGAGGAGAAGAGAAAAAAAAGGTAAAACTTGTGGGTTGAGATAAAGACTGTTTAATAGGACAGCAAGGGAAGAGAAAAAAAAAAAATTATAAAAGAATGTACAAAATAAGTGATGCACAATACAATTGCTCACCACCTGGTAACTGATGCCCAGACAGTTCCTGAGCCGCGGTCACCACCCCTTGGCCAACCCCCACTCCCCCAGTTTCTATACTGATCATGACATTATATGGTATGGAACATCCCCTTGGCCAGCCTGGGTCAGCTGTCCTGCTGTGCCCCCTCCCAGCTTCTTGTGCAGCTCCGCGCTGGCAGAGCGCGGGGAACTGAAAAGTCCTTGACTGAGTATAAGCACCACAACTACTCAGCCACAACTAAAAGCATCAGTATGTTATCAACATTATTCTCATACTAAATCCAAACGCAGCACTAGACCAGCTACTGGGAAGAAAATTAACTCTATCCCAGTCCAAACCAGGAGAGCTTCCTTTGAAACAAAAGTGTACTGAGAAAAAACAGGCAGTGATATTTCACTTCCCAAGCGAACAATGCATTTATAAAACACATATTTCTATGCATCATCATTTATAAAATACTTTATGAAGGGAGTTGGCCGGTGGGAAAGGAGTCACTTGATCTTTTGCTCAATCCTCCCTCCCAACACCTAAAGCAGGTGAAATGCCAGTTGAGTAGAAAGGTTTGTGAGTGTTGTCCATGTAAGAGGTTTTTTTCTATGATCTTGTATCAATAAAGACCTGATTATGTTCTTACCTGGTCTCTGTTTCTAGGAAACATTTTTAAAGATTATTGTTGCTCATGTCAGTGTTATTTCTGCTAAGCACTGTGCCTCTCATGGTCCTTCCTGCTGCTGCCACATCCCCAGTAAAAGCTACATCCCGGAAAAAGAAGGTCATTCTGTATTATTTCTAGTTCAGTAATTTACTGTGGTAACAAGCCATGGACAACGGTAGTATTTATAGAGGTAGTTAGAAGAAGGAGATTAATTAAAGGTCATTTTGAAAAGAAGATGATCCCATTGTTTTGAAAAATAAAATCAAGACCATGCAGCTGTAACTGCTTTGGAAGGTTTACTTCCACTTTTAAGGCAGATGTCTCTGATGTTATTTAATTATGAATACACTGGAATAGCTGGATGCTATGGGAAATCTGCCGTGGGGGCAGATGTCAGCCAAATTCCAGTTCATACAATGCACTTGTAAACTCGAGAGGGTTATGGCCTCTTTTAGTTAAACTACACTGTAACACACACTGCTTGCTGTTCATTAAATGCTGTTTGCTGAAAGCAGCTTCTTAGGGAACGTTGACATCGTCCTGTTCCCTGGCTTTTTAGTCCTTCCCTCAAGAACAGTTCAAGGATGCTCTTTTTTCATACGTGAAACCAGGCACAAACATGTGAGTACTTTATTAGCAGTAAGTATATTTTCAGTCAAAAAGAAATCCAGCCCTTTGCAGAGGGAAGCACACTCATGATGTACTTTTTGGGTTCCATATTAGCAATCAGAAGGTGGGATCTTCATTGCCCACCCATGACACTGTGGCCTGTGTTTTGCACGTGCTCATGCATTGCCGGTTCTGGTGTTAAGATGGCAGGAGGTGAAAGTCAGAGTCATTCACTGCGTGTTGAGGATCTGTGATTCCAGGTGCTATGGGGAGATACTTCGGCATCTGGCAAGACTGGATGTTGCTGCCAAATACCTTTCCTTAGACTACTTTTGGGTTTTATAGATGCTTATTTGAAGAAGATAATGATGCACAAGGCCTGTTTATGAACCATAGTTATGCCAGTTAAAATAAATGCAAAGCTGAATATTTTCTGAACTTAAATTCATTTGGATCAATGTAATGTAAACATACAGGTTTGGAGAAAGTCTTCTTGAACACAGCTGAAACTTTCAAAGCTCTTTTAAGACCAAATGTGGCTTTGACTGACCTTTCATTTTATGATGAAATTTTTTTTTTCACTAAAAGATAATCAATGCTGAATGACCTCAAGCAGACTTTTTCTAATTTCCCTCCATCCCCAAAGCCTTGCCTCACAGCGACTGTATTAAAGTTTTGGGCAATTGTAGTAGAACAAGCAGGAAAAAAATGTGTCCCTGGAGGTCTGGGAGCTGTGACAGCTAGTGCATCAGAGATGGGCATGGGATAAAATATGGAGACTTCTTTCCCACAAAAGAGAGGATTTGGGTCCAGGTTTAGATATTCAAATGCCTGCATTCAGGCAGCTGAACTGAGCCTTCCCTAGATGTTGACTGGCAGCAATGGGAACTTTGATACCTTGCTCATATGAGAACATGCATTCCGATGTCTTAAATGGAGGAAAATTGCATCCCTCTGTTTGTACGTTTTCCAAACTGGATAAAAAAACCACAGAGCCAAAGGAGGCATTCAGTTGTTGGACTGTAATTAATGTCAACAGAATGAGGACATATTTACTCAGTGATAAAGCCAACTGATGAGGTGGGGGGGGGGTAAGAAGGTATTTATAGAGTTGCTATGATCTTGATGACATCATGAATGTTAAAGGGTTGTAGCCAATATTTAATCAATTGAAAATGGTGCTACTTACCTCTTGTGGCTGCTATGACCATGGTTTGCTTTAAAAGAACTTGTACTTCAGGTGGCTTGGGTTGTAAGGATGCACATAGCTGCTTTCAAAATGCACCTGCAACATCTGTTGCTCTCTTCCACTGTCCTGCTAGGCGAGCGTGCAAGGACACCGTCGCCAGCAAGCTCCTGCTTTCTGTGAGTGCTTCTTTGAACCCAGCAATAAGGAAGGCTAACTTCACCCCACGAATTTTGGTGAACTTGTGTCACTCCGTGTAATTTTGGCCTGACTGCTCAGAAACGGGTCTAGCAGAAGCAACACATTTTAACGGGAGCCCGCCTAATCTCAGCCTAATTTGCTGTCTGACAACAGCAGCACCGAAATTCTCCGAGGGGGTTTTCCCGTTCCCGTGTGCCTGTGCAAGGAGAGGCGTTTCACCCTGGCTCTCCCCCGGCAGCGCGGAGCTCCTGTCGGCCTCAGCGAAACAGCTGCTTCCCTGGAGGAGCCACCCCTAGGCAGCAGGTACTGCCGTGAAGCATCAACTCTTGTAAAACTGGTTTAAAACTGAATTTTTTATTTTAAAAAATTATGCGGTAAATACTTCACTCTGCATATCGTTGTTAAACTGTATTTCAGCTTTTCTTTAATCTATTTCTAGGCAAAGCAGGGATGAAAATAGGACTTTATATAACCCTGATGAAAGCATCTGTCAAGTGACGGGAAAGAAATAAGTACGAGAGACTTGTTAATAAAACAGTAGGAATATCTAGAGACACAGCATTACAATGAGGGAGCCTGGTGCTCTAATTAAACCATCTGCTTTTAAAATTCATTTCCTTCAGCAACCGGCTTAAGCGCTGGGGCATCCCTGCGTGGCACTGAGCTGGGCCCGCCGGACCCGCCTCAGTCCGTCTTCCCCGGGACACGCGGGGACTGTCCTCCCCGCCGGCCCTCTCGGGTGGTGCAAAACGGCCCCCAGAGCCACCGGCCTTGCTCAGGAGCGCTGCGGAGAGGTGGCCCCAGCGCCAGAGGAGTGTTATTCCTTGCGGTGGGTGACATTTCTGCCCCTTCCATATATCTCCTTCACCAAGGTTCATGCTGAGACCGTACCTGACAGCCCCATGTTTGGGGGAGTATGGAGGAGGAATAAAGTAACTTTTCTCTTTCCATCCACTGCCAAAATCTCCCTTGGTCTAGGGATAGCAGCTACTGGCTGGTTTGTAAAGTGAAACCGCTAAAGATTTGGGGGTTTCGTCCCAGGGCACAACTGGAAGAACTTTGCAATCTTAAAGCTTTGTGAAGAAGTCAATCCCTCTGTCATCCAGCGCTACTGAAACCCCACTGGATGTCCACTGCCCGATTTGTTTTCCACCTGCAACATGCTTTCATTGCAGATGAACAGGTTTCCCCCTTCCTTCCAGTTGTGCTTGTCTACTGTTCCTGGCATGGTGTGCAGGGGCAGCAGAAGGGCCATCTCTAACATGGGGACCTGATGACCTCTCTCTACTGGTGATCCTTCATCGATCCAATAAAATAAAATAAGCTTTTGGAAATGTCAGCCAGTGGGGTCCACTGCTTGCCAAAGCAAACCAGCAGGAACCTTCCCGGCTGCAAAGTAGGCAGCAATGGGGGTGGCTGATGGGGAAGAGCTGCTGGGAAGCAGTGGCATGGGTTACACCTACCATGTTGCCTGCCCTCACTGCCCTCAGCCCTGTAAACCCAGAGGGCAAAGCTGAAAGCATGGGAAAAGCTAATTAAATGCAGTGCTCAATTAAAATCCCTCTAAACAAATTTTATTAGCTTCATGCAAAATAGTTTACTCATCCTTTTACTGTTCTGCCCACACTCTCTTTATGAGGACAGCCTGTTTAGGAGCAGTGGAAAAGCAAGGTGTGGGTTAATCTGCTGATCCTGGGAAATTACACCATTAAGTGCCATTTTGGCATGGTCTAAGCAAGGCGATGAACTGCTGCACACATGCTCATCCACCTGCAAGGAAGAAGCAGCTCTTTGGCTTGAAGTGATGAGTGACCACCTCCTGGGGCAAAAGAAAGCATCCCAGACCAAAGAGCTGCAAACAGGTAAAAATAGTCCCACTAAAGCTTTCTGGAAATGGTATGAATTATTGTTTCAGCATCTTCAGTTGTTTTCTACATCTGCGAAAGCTTTGTGTGGGCAGAAAGACATGGAGAAAGTGGCCTGTCTATCTCCATTCTCTTCATCTGTGCCAGGAAGAGGAGCCTGCTGTGAAAATATGTCTCTAAAATTAAAACTAATTTCCCAGGAGCCTCCCTACTTATTTTCTTTAATTCAAAAACCTGACTTACCTTGCATTAACAGGGTCTTGAACAACATATCCTTTATAGGCAGGCATAAAATACTCAAAGTCAAGGCCTTTTCTGCTCCTCACACCACCCCACCAGCGAGCAGGCTGGGGGTGCTCAAGAAACTGGGAGGGGACACAGCCAGGACAGCTGACCCTAACTGACCAAAGGGATATTCCATACTGTATGATCCCATGCTCAGCATATAAAACTGGGGGAATAAGGAGGAAGCGGGGGATGTTCGAAGTTACGGGTGTTCGTCTTCCCAAGTGACCATTACGCGTGCTGGAGCCCTGCTTCCCTGGAGATGGCTGAACCCCTGCCTGCCCGTGGGGAGTGGTGAACAAATTCCTCGTTTTGCTTTGCTTGCGTGCGCGGCTTTTGCTTTCCCTATTAAACTGTCTGTATCTCAACCCACGAGTTTCCTCACTTTTACTCTTCCGATTCTCTCCTCCGTCCCGCTGGGGCGGGGGCTGAGCTGCCTGCCAGGTTAAACCACTAAGAAACCGATATCATGATGCATGGTTGAGTGGGAGAGAGGAAGCTGAGAAAACCTGGAATGTATTTCTAGTTTGAACCATCACCATCCCTGAAGACAGATTAATTTAAGCTTTAGGTCATATGTAACCCTGAAAGGATGTTTGGCAGATCCTAATGGTAAAGAAAATCCTGTAAAGTTACAGTGATCAAAACTCTCACCAGGCTTTAACTGGGAAAAACTGGTGAAGTAGTCACCATTTCATGTTTTTTCCTCAGTGGCTTCAGGACATATGCAACACTGTTTTTCTTATTATCGTTAACCATAAGAGCATCCATCCCACTGGGGTTTGGAGAGCAGAAGCCCTGTAGCACCCCTTGGGGCAGTGATGCATCTGCTCCCTGGGGTCTCAGGTAACACTTAGTGAGTGGTGCTTTCTAATGGGTGGTGCTTTGTAATGGCAATTTACTATCATGGGAAGAAGATAATCAAGATGTTTATTACATATTCCCAAAATATCTCACATATCTTCATAACCTCTGTCATGGTTTAGCCCCAGCTGGCAACTAAGCACCATGCAGCTGCTCGCTCACCCCCCCACCCAGGTGGGATGGGGGAGAGAATCGGAAAAAACCCCTCGTAGGTTGAGATAAAAGCAGTTTAATAGCACAGAAAAGGAAGAGAAAATAATAACAACAACAACAACAACAATAATAATGATGGAACATACAAAACCAAGTGATGCACAGTGCAACAATTGCTCACCACCTGGTGATCGATCGCCCGTCCCCAAGCAGCGATTCCCACCCCTCGGCCAACTCCAGTTTCTATACTGATCATGACGTTACATGGTATGGAACATCCCCTTGGCCAGCCTGGGTCAGCTGTCCTGCTGTGCCCCCTCCCAGCTTCTTGTGCAGCTCCGCGCTGGCAGCGCGTGGGGAGCTGAAAAGTCCTTGACTGAGTATAAACACTACTCAGCAGCAACGAGAACATCAGTGGGTCATCAACATGATTCTCATACTAAATCCAAAACACAGCACTACACCAGCTACTGGGAAGAAAATTAACTATCCCAGCCAAAACCAGGACATCTCTCAGCTGGTGACACCGGGCAGGGAGACAGGCTTTGAAGTTGGGGAGGGAGGCAAAGGGGAGAGGCCACCGGCACGAAGTTGTATTAGAAGATATGACGAGGTGTGAAGCGAGGCGAGAAGACTGGAAAACACTGATAACTGTGCTGGGAGCCCAGCTGGGACGGTAGGACAAAGCGGGAGGATCCACTTGCGGGAGCCTGATGAGGGATGCGTGCAGGGAGCAAGTTGGAGCAAACACCCCAAGGGTGCTTTTTGGGGCAAACACAGTGATTTTGGCTTGACGTGCAGGAAAGCCAGGCAGCGGGGCTGCGCGGGGAGGTGACGGAGAGGCAGAGGAGCGGGGAAGGGGAGAGCCTGAGCCGCGGGCGGCGTTCGGCTGCTGAAAGGCAGGAGGCAGATCCTGTACGTGCTCAGGGAAAAGTGGCCGCTGCCCCATCCCACTCGCCACAGCGCGCACAAATAAAGCCACAACCTGCAACCGTGTCAGGCCTCTCACGCCCAGGTTTTTATGCCGGGGTAACTGCTGGTGGCCATGCAGAGTCGTGTTCCTTGTTACAGGTCAGGCTGACAGGCCTGTGGTTCC
>NW_010563939.1:12913-13683 GCF_000687285.1 Phaethon lepturus | reverse complement strand
AGGAAGGGTGATGGAACCAGACTGAAAGAGACGGAGAAAAACAAACAATAGTGATGGGCCATAGGGCAGAGAGAGGAGGAAGGGTGATGGAACCAGACTCAAAGAGATGGAGAAAAACAAAGAATAGTGATGGGCCACAGGGCAGAGGTGGAGGAATTTAAAAAAGGGGACAGCAAGGTGGACAGAGAGAGACTGAGAAATACCAGAAAGCCTCGATAAGCTAAAGGGGAGAGGGAGAGGAATTAAAGAATAGGGACAGGGAGCCAAACAGAGAGAGAACAATAAAGAGGAAAACAGGCTATGGGACAGAGGGGGAAGACATTACAACATAGGGACAGGGACCTGGAATGACAGAATCTAAGAAAGAAAAGGTCTATCTAGAATACAGGGCAGAGAAAGAGGAATTAAAAAATAGGGACATGGAGCCAGACAGAGAGAATTAGGGCAGGGAGGGAGGGCCAGGAACTGTGAAGGGCTAAAGGGCAAATGGGGAGGAATTTAAAAAATTGGGATAAGAAAACAGACAGATAGCTGGAGAAAGACAAAAATAGTAATGGGTTGCAGGACAGAGACACAAGATTGTCCTGATTTCAGCTGGGATAGAGTTAATTTTCTTCCTGATAGCTGGTATAGTGCCATGGTTTGGTTTTGGGATTAAAATAATGTTGGTAACATTGTTGACATTTTCAGTTGCTAAGCAGTTAAGGACAGCCCAGCTTCTCATGCTGGCTGACCAGCGAGGAGGCTCGGGGTGCCCAGGAAGCTCGGAG
>NW_010563939.1:12478-12805 GCF_000687285.1 Phaethon lepturus | reverse complement strand
GTGGCATCTGACCTCCGCAAGTGACGGTCCGGCATGATGCAGCCCCGCTTCCTGGAGATGGCTGAACACCTGCCTGCCGACAGGGAGCAGTGAATGAATTCGTTTTGCTTTGCTTGCGTGCACGGCTTTGCTTTACCTGTTAAACTGTCTTTATCTCCACCCACGAGGTTCCTCACTTTCACCCTTCCAATTCTCTCCCCCATCCCACCAAGGGGGAGTGAGCGAGCGAGCGGTTGCCTGGGGCTTAGTTGCTGGCTGGGGTTAGACCACAACACAGATGAACAAAAAAAGAGGGATAGGGAACAGGAGAGAAGCACAGAGAGGAAA
>NW_010563939.1:11608-12195 GCF_000687285.1 Phaethon lepturus | reverse complement strand
ACGATCTTTAGCTCCACCCACGAGGTTCCTCACTTTCACCCTTCCAATTCTCTCCCCCATCCCACCAAGGGGGAGTGAGCGAGCGAGCGGTTGCCTGGGGCTTAGTTGCTGGCTGGGGTTAGACCACAACACAGATGAACAAAAAAAGAGGGATAGGGAACAGGAGAGAAGCACAGAGAGAAAACAAAAACCGAGAGGTAGAATGACAGAGAAAGAAGGGGACTTGGAAAACAAGAGAGGGGGAAGCAAAAAATATGACAGCGATGAAAGAAAGAGGGTAGGGGAAGGCAGGGAGGGACTGGAATGCAGTAGAGGAGCAAGATGGCCCCAAGGGTCCAAAACTCACCGCAGCTCCCACTCCTGGAGCCGCTGGGAGAATTTGACACTTTGGGCTTATCTTGGTCTGTCTCTCCCCGTCCCTTCCTCTTCTGTACCTCTGGGTGCTTGACTGTCATCCACCTAAAAGGACAGATTGGCATCTGACAGCTCTCACAGCATGAGGCTTCCCAGACACGCAGCCTCTCACACGCGCATGCTACATGGTTGTACTGTGCTTTTGGTTACGCGCACAGACCCTGCCCTGCGCA
>NW_010563939.1:11080-11318 GCF_000687285.1 Phaethon lepturus | reverse complement strand
GGAGCCCCCGCGCCTGCCTCTGGGACAAGGCAAGAGCGAGCAACTGCCGTCCACAGGGACTGATGGCTGCAGCTCTCCTCAGGCAGGAACCCCTCCTTCCACAGGAGCTACTGGAGACGCTGCTCTTTCCCCCGAACCGACGCTAGTGGCACCTGCATTTCTGGTGCAATAAAGCAAATTCAAAGGCCAGCTTGCTGCTGTGAGGAGGGGGTTTGGGGGCAGCCCGTGGCTATAGGAG
>NW_010563939.1:10695-11064 GCF_000687285.1 Phaethon lepturus | reverse complement strand
ACAGCCTGAGCAGGGCTGGATGGCTTTGGCTGAGTTGGGGAGGCAGATGGTGCCTTTTCCAGGGTGGTCGAAGGCCTCTAGGTACCCAGAGAGATGGGGGCAGCAGTCTCCTGCCCCTCTTCCTGCTCCCTCTCCACCAGCTCTCTGCAAATCCTTGGGAGCTGCCCTGGATTTGGATGATTTTGGATGGCACCCAAATCCAACTGACCGCCAGCCCGTCGGTTGGAAATGTCCTCACAGCTCGAGGACACTCTCGGGCAGGCGTGCCCCAGCAGCATCATCCCTGGGGTTGCAGCCCTTTTACACAGAGGGGCCGCCAGCCTCACTGCTCCCCCCACCCCTTGGGGGGCTCCTCCAGCCCAAGCCCAC
>NW_010563939.1:9797-10357 GCF_000687285.1 Phaethon lepturus | reverse complement strand
GCCGGGGGCCCCTCGCGGGCGGGCGGCCCCCGGCAGCATCATCCCTGGGGTTGCAGCCCTTTTACACAGAGGGGCCGCCAGCCTCACTGCTCCCCCCACCCCTTGGGGGGCTCCTCCAGCCCCAGCCCACGGCTGCGGCCATGGTCCCTTACACCCGCTGCATAACCGGCTCCTCCGGACGCCGTGACAGCCACTCACCAAGCACACGGGGCTGCAAACACAGCCATGAGTGTAAAGGAGATGGCAAGCGTCTATTCGTTCATGTGTCTAAGTCCCGGGAGTGAGTCTGCTCTGGGGCTCGCTGCCCATATGCTCACCCTTCCCCTGGGACGAGTCGGCTGTTGTTACCAGAGCAGCAGGTACAGAGAATGAAAATACAGTGATGGCGGGCAGGACAGAGGAACAGAAAGAGAAAACTAAGATGAGGGAGAAGGACTGAGGGACAGAGAAAGAAAGGTAGAAGAAGAATGACAGCGAGATGCAGAAATCAATACAAAAGGGATAAGAAGCCCTGCAGGGACATGGCAGAACAAAAAGAGGGTCAAGGAGCACAACAAAGG
>NW_010563939.1:0-9726 GCF_000687285.1 Phaethon lepturus | reverse complement strand
AGAGCAAAGGACAGTGAACAAGCCAGAGGGACTGAGGAGGGGGGAAGAAAAAAAAAAAAAGACACACGCAGATCAGGTCAAAGAGATGGAGAAAGAAAAAGTGGTGATGGACTGCAGGATGAGAAAAAAGGCCAGGGAGCAGGACAGAGGGGGATAATGGGACAGTGAGGCCGGCAGGGCAATATAGCAAGAAACAATGGGACAGGCAGCGGTACAGATATATAGAGACAAAAAGTTAGGGAGGGATGATGGAGGACAGAGAGGATATGAGGAAAGGGACAGGGAGCAGGGTAGAGACAGAGAAAGGAAAAAATGCAGTGATGGGTAGCAGGGCAGAGGAAGGAGGAAAGACAAGACAAAGGACACACGGATATAGAAAATGGGTGAGGCACAGGCAGCCGGAAGGCGGGATACTGCAAAAGAGCGAACAGGGAGCAGGAGGCTGAGACAGAGCAAACAAAAGCGACAGAGAGAATGACAGAGAAGCAGAGCATGAGAAAAAACAGGGACAGAAAGGTGAAGCAATAACTAACAGGGAAGGGGAGCAGCACAGAGGATCGCAGAGAATAAGAGCTGAACAGGAAAGGGGATAGGGACAGTGACATACAGAACGAAAAAACCCACCTACAGTGAGCAAGACAAATGGATAGACAGAGAAAGAAAAGGACAGGGTGGGGAGGGAAGGCACAGAGGGATATGGAGCGGCAGGGACAGACAGACAGTGACGGAGAAAGGCAAAAGATTGCACGGGCGACAGCGCAGAGAGGGAGGAATTAAAAGTGAGGGACGGGGAGCTGGGAAAGCAGAGGCGGAGAAAGAAATAGAATCACAACATGCTACAGGGCCAAGAAGGAAGAAACAGGGACAGGGAACCAGACAAAGAGAGCCAGGCCAAGAAAAAGTATGGACAGAGAGAGAGGAATGGAAAAATGAGGTTCCGGAGCCAGGCACAGAGAGAGATGGTGAAAGAAAACTATAGTGACGGGCTACAGGGAGGAGAGGAAGGAACAAAAAGATAGGGACGAGGAGCCAGACGCAGAGAGAACCGTGCCTCCATGCTCTGAACGAGAGGCCTGCCTGGAAATGGAAAGTGTAGATACCCAATTTAATACAACAACAGGCAATACCATATAGATGAAACTTGACCAAGCGTAGCACAAAATGTAACATACACTACCCTGCTCCATCAACTGCTGTGGCCCAGCATCTAATGGCAGGCTTACTTTCTATTTTCCAAGGAGGGTACCACAAAAATATCATTTTCAGATTATACAAGTGTTTGATGAGGCTATACAAAAAAGGTAGCAAAAATTGCCTTACAGATCTACATGAATACGTAACAAAAGCAAAAAACTGCTAGACTACAAAACACTCAGCCTTACACGTCCACAGAAAGACATTAGGTCTTGTAAATAATCCGTTACAAGGACGACGATGCTAACACAGCACCGCAACATGTCACCCACAGCGGATTTCTTTCTTTCCAGGTTTAAGGAATTTATTCGTTTGGGGGGCGTTATATTTGTTGGGGGTTTGTGAAGAAGGAAGTTCTTGAGCTCTGTTTATGTCTGAATTCTGGCATTCCAATGCAAATCATAACAGCTTTGTCTTTCAGTACATTAACCCTCAGCACCTATTTCCACAATTCCACAACCAGCTCCATCTAGTACTTTCCATTCCCTTTCTAGCACAGGACTGTGCCACCTGTGATACAACACATAAGGGATTCTAAAACAATTCCAAGAGCTATGAGTATTCATATTTCACATCCAAAATACTTAGAACTTTGACAGATATGCCATTATGTTTTCCTTAAAACAGCTGATTTCAAAATGCTGCACTGGGCAAGAACACCATAAACAGTTTAAGATGAACGGCCACACTCCTTAAGTAAAACAATAAATCCAGTGCACAGTATCTGTGCAGCCTTTGCTTTGACCTTTGCCTCTTGCCGTCCACTACCAAAGCTGCTGCCGCATCCTGTGCGCCACATGTAGACTGTTTCAAACCACGACCTGTAAGGCAGTAAGGATAAAATAAGAGAAAATGTGCCATTACTCTTTGCAGTTATGATTAGTTCAGTTCCTGGTTTACAGTCTGGTTATGGAGTAAAGCTGCAGACTTTACATCAAGTATTTGCCATACAATATGCCAAATGTATAAAAATGCCCAATACTTTAGAAAATGGCACAAAGCTAATTCACAACCACCACATGAAGGACAGATATTGGAGTAATAATAAAAACAAAAAGACACTAATTAGCTTCATTATTTTAGACGGATAACGATCTCAGCCAGTTGATGGTCAGTCCTGGCAACAAATGCATGTGTTACAACCAAACAAACAGATGCCTTCCCTTCTCTCCCTACCACTTGATTTTAGATAAAAATAGCCTTTGAAACTATCAGGTTTGCTCCAGCAACAGAAACCAAAGGTTATTAACTGCTACAGCATGCTGTAATGATCACAGATTTGATGCGTTTTCCTGGAAACAAAGCTGAATGCAGAAACAACTCAAAGACTCAAGCACAGAAAATGAGCTAGGATCCTGGTGTACATGCTGTACAGAAAAGAAAGTTAACTGGAAAGTTCTCATTCTGCAAATGCTTACACATGTATCAATCCATTACTTTAATCCACTAGCTTCGGATACAGTAAAGCCTGCGAGAGTAAACATCGCGGTCTGCTTAGTAGATTCCCCTGTGACTCCGTTCACTGCATACTCAATATTTTCCCTTTCTGTCAAAAGGAACCCATTTAACAAATGAAGCTCACATCGTCCATCATCACTTTTATGGGAAACTGGCATAAAAAAGATTTTTCCTTAGGGTGAAAGAGGGAAAATGTTGTGTGGCCAAAGGAACAAATCCAGGATTCAAACGCAAGTCCACTCACACCCTAAGAACTTAAGACTTCCTCTCCTATAACAACTCCCCACTCAGAGGTCTAGAGAAGAACGAGAACCTTATTTTGCTAGTTCTTGGATTTTGCCCACAGTCAAGAACAAAAAAATATCTCCTCAAGGTTAACCTACAGAGACACGTCATTCTACAGCTGACAAGACACTAGGTGTTTGAGGAGGTAGGGGGTGATTAGGAGTTTGGGTTTGGTTTGAATTTTTTTTACTCCCCCATTTCAATTACAAATTAAGAAAAAAAAAAGAAACATCAGAACACAGACACATAAAACTTTCCTCAGGTTTGGTTCCTTCCACAGTAGTCATCATGCATTCAAAATGAAGGTGCATTGCTGTGCAAAGCAATGTATCACTTCTCTGTGTCGTCTGTGAATAATGCAGAAGCTCAAATTCAACGCACAAGTTCTGCAAGGACACAAAAGGGAACAACACATGCCACCTAGTCTCCTGCCCACTGAGAAATTGGAAAGCAGATCAAAAAAGGCAAGACATACAAAAAAAGATCCACGGCATTAAGAACTCTGTTTATCCTGGTAAATATTGGTAACTATTGCTTGGATTTCTTTGTAAAAAGAAACACAAAGGAATTAGACTATGATCAATGAGAATTAAGCCAGCAGGGTAAAAACCCAAACATATCCAACACATACAGAAATGTAACTCCCCAGAAATAGCTTGCAACCATTTCTTTCGAAGAAAAATAGGGAGCATGCAGTTACTGGAGACTTCAGTATTTGTGTCTTTCTGTGACTCTCTCCACCTACATTTAGGGAGAAGACTATAAAACAAGTTCACAGTGCATGAGGTCCTTTAAGCTAAAAATGGATTAAACTTATGAAAAGTATTTTACTTTTAGAGCTTCACTTGTTCTCTTTGCATTACCACAGGACCCCAGAAGCAAGTCTAAAAAACTTATGGAAAATTAATTACATGAATTATGAGAAGACCCTAGTATCTCTCAATTTTAAACCTACCTCA
The DNA here is from genome assembly GCF_000687285.1 of Phaethon lepturus. Classification (NCBI taxonomy): domain Eukaryota; kingdom Metazoa; phylum Chordata; class Aves; order Phaethontiformes; family Phaethontidae; genus Phaethon; species Phaethon lepturus. Next base: position 5,830 of record NW_010563939.1, on the reverse strand, counting down.
GGCAAATGATTTTACCAGCAACTTTTCCAGACCCTGGGATTTTCCTGCTTTCCGTATTTCTGACAGTGGGGGGGGAAGCTACCATGCTTGTATCACCTTCGAAGCTCTTAGCATTTCTGCAAAACATGAAACATTCTTACAGACCAAGTATGCACCTAGGGAAAATTTTACAGACATGCCTCTGTTGATACACACAATGCCATACTTCTCTCAAAACCGGCAACCGAGAAGGGAAGGTTTTGTACACTTTTATGTTTACCTGAACTCTACTGCATAAATATGAGGTCTTTTTTAAGTGCTGCAAATTCTTCTTCATCTTCTGGGGATGCTCCATATGAATATACACCATGTTTTAATCAGGCCTTGCTACCTAACAATTCCAGACGCTTGCTAGCTCATGGCTTGATAAATGCACATACTCTGAATACCGCAGATGTCAAGTTTGGTGCGAAGAAGCTTGACTGCTAAAATGTGTCTATCATGACAGGCCACAATTTAAGCGTAACAGAAGATGGCCAAATCTGTTCCGAAAGCACTACAGTTTTTTACATTGCAAATCATAAAAGTTTTGGTATTTCCTTGAGTGCTCAACAATTTACAACAAATGATTACGGATGGCCAAAAAAAAAACAACCCCCACAAAAAATTCTTTCCTAAGCTTCTTGATTATAAAAGAATCAAAAAAATACAGTGTGCCCTAACAAAGCCTGAACTCACAAAGAAAGCAAGAACGAATGTGATCTGCAGTATAAATCTCAATTTTTATGCCAGTCCCATGATTACAGTAGGCACTATTCGGGATAGAAAAACGTTTGGAGTTTGCCTACTGATCGGTCTTCCATAGCTTTCAGGGAAACTTTCAAAGAGAAGCAAAAGTCTAACTCATCACCGAATAACCACTACTGTAACAAGCCATCCTTTCTAAACCTCTCACATAGAATGCCTGATTTTTACCCCAGATACACTTATTCATAAACTCTACACACACACCTCTTCTGTGGGCAGGACCGGATGTTTTCCAAACACAGGCAGGCAAACAGGAACACAGAGGCTTCACTGGAATTGCTACAACTGCTGAGCTAAGCGAGAAACACCCTTGATCACCATCTCCCCCAGGTGGTTTGTCACTGCAACACCCCTTGTGCTGACTTCGTCTAACCAAGTTCTGGAGCGAGTGGTAGGATTGGGTGCAAACAGGAACACAGAGGCTTAACTGGAATTGCTACAACTGCTGAGCTAAGCGAGAAACACCCTTGATCACCATCTCCCCCAGGTGGTTTGTCACTGCAACACCCCTTGTGCTGACTTCGTCTAACCAAGTTCTGGAGCGAGTGGTAGGATTGGGTGGGGAAGGGAGAAAAGGTGGGGAAGGGCTAGCTGATGTAAAGGAAGATTGAGACTTTTGCCTTATCATTAAAAAAAAAAAAAAAAAAGCCCAAAGCATCACAGAGTCTTTTTACTCCTCCAAACAACAAGGTAAGAAAGAAAGATTCTGTGAGCCTGGTTTGGACCTAGGTTACTGTTATTTCACCTGCGACCTTCCAACTGCCCCTTAGGAGACAGCGGGATCCCATCACCCAGCTTGGTTACACAAGCGAAACCCATGTCAGAGGCCCAAAACTCCTGCAAGGATTTAGCCAGTAAGGAACCTGGAGCCAGAATATTTCACAGTTGGTGAGACAACCTCCAAGTAACGAACTAATCCTTAATGCTTTCACAATAGTGAAATCATTCCTACCGTTGTATGGACCATGACATTTCACCAACCAACATAAAAATTGCAGGGGAGCACTTTCCAGGTGTAATTACATATTAATGTAGCTTTTTCCAAAGCAGAAATCCTGACCCTGACTGCAACAAGCATACCCGCCAGTTAAAACTTTCCAGTGCACACATATAAACAAGTGACAACTTTTTTTTTTTTTAATTGCGGACATCAAAATGCAAAACTGAAACAAATGTGCCCTCCTGCTATAGACATACTGCAAAGAAAGTGAACATTAGACCTTCCAAAAAACAGATGTGAGACGATTTGAACAATAGCTACTAACAGATTTCCTGTAATCCAGTTCTCAGAAACACCTCAAACATTTTAGTTGAAACACAAAACTTCCAGGAACTCGCAAGTTTTAGCAATAAAAATGGCTGACATTTTAGAAAGTTTGAAGACCCTTTTTTTTTTTTAAATTGGAAAGGCTGGGCTAAGTTAAACTAAGAGTGGTGCATAGACTGCTGTCACAATATTTGCACACGTACAGCAGAAGAGCTCATCCTTTCAGAAGAAAACATTGTTCTATGGAGTACACCACATAGAGCATAAAATTTAAGTAAGCTTTAAATAGGAATTGGTCCTTTAAAAAGAAGAATGAAATGCATGGAGAGAAAAATACAACTTCACCTGCCCAGTCAAAATACTAATCTCCTTTTTCTCCTTAGTATTATCCTTCCAATAGCACATTACTCCCAACACTGCAATGAAGAATTAAATTTCATTCTACAGAGAAAACTACAAAAAAAAACCAGACAACCCCAAACCTGTAAAGAATTCATATCCAACAAAGGAACCAGTGAACTGCCCACAGTTTTTAAACTAAACTCTGGATTTGCAGAGCTGCCCATCTCTTCAGGATTTCAACTCACTTCAGTGGAACCTGCAGGTGCTTAGACCCCTAAAACAAACAAGTTCTTTTCTCCACTTTATATTGGAATCAGAGATGTAGTTTGGACTCCATAGTACCTGACTTTGCCTCTAAACCAAGAGACCTTGAAAGCAATCACTCATAGACTACTAAATTTAAAATAGTCATAATACCAACTGGCTGCACAAAACAGTTTACAAATGGTATTTCAGTTCATACATTCAGGAAGACAACATCTGTTTGTCTTCAGCAGAGAAACAACCTGTGTTGGAGAAGTGCATACAATATACTGTTTGCATTGCCAGAAACTAATCTACAACAACAAGAGGTCTATGTTTTCAAAGTTCACCAGGAACTAAAAAGATCAGGTATTTTTCTTTAAAATAAACATTAATTTCTGAAAAAAAAGTATTAGCAATTATATACAACTTATGGGCAGATATTGAATGTGCCCCAGAGCATAACATTTCTGAATGATGTCTTTCCAAAGTTACTCTATGAGCTGAACTTCCCTACTTTCTTCTCCATCCTGACTTGAATAGCAAAGATTCAGGGAACTGGGGAAGAGCAGATTAAGAAAAATAAAATATATGCTAGAGTCAGAACATTCTTTAACCTTCTAGCAGAGACCTGCAAGAAAACTGGGCATGTGAGGGTCAGCATGTGAAAGATGGCATCCATTAAGGTTTACGCTGCAATGGCTTTAGGTTTCACAAAGAACAAAAAGTGAGCTCAGTCAAGACAGGTGTTTTAAAACAATGGGGAAGAAGTAGAGTATCCACACAAGGCCTAAGCAGCCCACCTTCCTGTGAACTCAGTTCATGCTCTTTTACTATTACAAACCTACAAAATGACTATTTGTTTAATTTTAAAGCAGGTGAGGAAAAATTAGTACAAAGGTAGCTTGAGGAAAATCTACATTTTCTGGACTATGATAGTCTGTTCTTACCGGGCAACGTGTTTGAGACATGGAATGGAGGAAATGGGAATTAATGAGTGTCTTCAAGGAACTCTAGCTCAGTAAATGCACACATATCTGTGGAGGTAAGAAATTTGTATTGCCACAAAGGAATAGGAAGGAAGAAACCTGCATTTTTTTACAGCCTATATAACCAAGTATTTCTTTGATGTTCAGTAGACGAACCCCAACATCTAGTCTAAATAGTGTAAATGTCCCCCTAAGAGCTGGCAGGTGTCTCCAGTGATAACAAGCTTACCTCCTTTAACAAGAGTAACCCAAAATAGCAAGTCTCATACGGAGGCAATGTCTAGTATAACCCTTTCTGTCTCCCTGCTCAATTGTCAGCTTTAAGAATACTCTTGGATCAACTAAGATAGATGCTGGGCCCTGAGAAGTCTTCAGAGGCCCCAAACATCAAATCTACACTTGAACTCATAGAAGTTGGTAGCTGTAGGTGACTGATTTCAAAACCCAGAGACCATCTGAATGAGAATCCACCTTGTATTACATAGGGTACAAATCACAAGCCTTTTCAAAAGAAAAAGATAGGCCTTTCTGATAACGTTATCCACTGAGCACCTATCACATTTATAAATTGTAAAAGAGGAAGATTATTAAGACTGAGGAAAAGGACTCCTGTTTCCTAAGATGACTAAACAAATATTGAATTCATTATTTTTCCAGTTTTCTCATCACTTTTGTTTCAACGTATACATTATACACTGCAGCTACAGCAGTTACAAATAATCTTATAAAGAACCTTGCAGTAAGGCCGCGACTAAAATTCCCCCCTGAATGAACAATCAGCATCTTTATCATGCCAGCCCAGGAACTCCAAAAAAACATGCTTGGAACTACAGAAGACCACTAATAACTGTTATATTTGTAGGTAAAAGGAAACATTTTCTATAGCTCATGTGAAAGAGGTTGATCCGACTGACTATTTTGAGGGAATCCAGGGAAGAGGAGGAGGAACTAAGAAATTGGGATCCAGAGCTGGACAGAGAGATGGAGAAAGAAGAAACTGAAAAACAGGGAGCGGGAGCCAGCCAGAGAGAAACGGAGAGCGAGGCGTTTCCAAAAGGAAGGGACAGGGAGCCAGAGACAGGGAAGATAGCAACAGGCCCCAGAGGAAGCAAGGGGACAACTAAAAAGTAGTGACAGGGAGCCAGACAGAGAGCGAATGGCAGAGAAGGAAAAAAGAAAAACCACTGTGACCGGCTACAGGGCAAAGAGGGAGCAATTCAAGACATGGGATGGAGAACGGGAAGATAGCAACAGGATGCAGGGCAGAGAGGCAGGAATTAAAAAGAGTAAGTAAAGACAGACACAGGGAGCCAGACAGAGAGACAGAGAGAAAAAATAAAACAGCAATGGGCTTCAAGAGAGATAGAGAGGAATTAAAAGATCCTGGCAGGGAGCCGGAAGGGCAAGATGGCAAAAGAAATGAAATAGCAGCGTGGCTCAAGGCTGAGAAGGACAAAATTGCAAAACAGCGACAGGGAGCAGGATAAAGGGAGACAGAGAAAGAAACAGACTTGTGACATGCTACAGGGCTGAAAAGGAAGACCTTGAACATCAGCAGATGTTCAGCCAGGCAAAGAGAGCCAGAAACTAGAGGACAGAGTAGAAGGCAGGCAAAAATGGTGGCTGGGAGCCGGACAGAGAGAGACTGCGAAAGAAAAGAGCAGCAACACACCACATGGCAGAGAGGGAGGAATGAAAAAGCAGGGACAGGGAGCCAGACTGAGAGAGGCACAGGAAGGAAAAATAGCCATTGGCTACAAGGTAAGAAGAGAGAGGACCTAAAAGATGGGGAAAGGGAGCTGGTCAGAGCGAGATGGAGAAAGGAGGTATGGGCAGGGGGGGTTGGAACGTAGCCTTGCTCGTGTGCTACACGGGCACTTTTTGGTGATGCATACAGACCCTGCATGTTGGTGGTCTGGCCTGCTGCGGACTATGAATAGGGATCCTTCCTCACCTGGAGGGGCTGGCTCTCTCTTCCCTGCAGTGGGAATGGCCTTTGATTTCTTCTTCTTTACCACGCCCAGCAAGCCCTCCGCCTGTCCCTTTCTGCGGCCGTGCCACAAGGAGAGCGAGGCCGGGCAGAGACAACCCACGCGAGCCTGAGGCGGGTGCAGTCAACAAGCATCCCCAGGGGAGGAGCGGACATACCCATCCTTGCTGTGGCTTCTGGGGGAGGGAAAGAAGCAGCAGCGACCGTTATTAC
>NW_010563938.1:10370-14387 GCF_000687285.1 Phaethon lepturus | reverse complement strand
GGCAGCCGCTGGGGCCCGGATGCTGGTCCCGCAGATAAAAGGGCCGCTTGCCATGCGGCCGGCCCCCTCCGCGCAATGGTATTTTCCACATTCCCCAAAATCCCCTTTAATTCATCCTGCCTAAGCTGCCAGCCCGAGCGACACAGGAGATTACATTTTGACAGCTGCTCATGGAAAATTCAGCTCCCTCCCTCCTCCTCCAGCACTTTCCACCCTCCTCCCACATGCCTAAAAAAAAAATAAAAATGTGAGAGAGAGGAAGGGCCCAGCTATTCCTCCTCACCTAGGCCTCCCACACCCATGGGGAGGCTCAGGGGATGCTCTGGGGAAAGGCCACGGACGCTTCCTCCCTCCCAAGGCGCCCGGGGTGGCTGGCGACGCTCCTGCCTGGGTCATGTTAAACTTGAAGCTGGCACCATCTCTGCAAGCAGAGAGGTGTGCAAGCAGGCACCGGCTCCCGCCGGGAGCAAGCGAGGAAGACAAGGGTGCTGCAGGAAGCGGGCTGGCCCGGAAAGGCAGGTTCTGATCCAGACCTGGACTCTTGTATCCTGCAGGAGGCTTTGAGAAAGCCAAGGGCTTTCCAGGGCTGCGAGACACACGCTGCCAGGTGATCTCATCTCTCCGATGGCTTGGTCTAGAAACCAGGAGCAAGCAGCGCTGGTGCCCTCCAGGGGCTACTGCCCTCTGAGTATTTTTAGGAAGGTTACATGGTTAATTTTAGAGAGACGGGTGAAGCAGAGCTGGGATCCTCTGAAAACCTCCACCAAGTCCCATAAAAGCTGAAAAAGCCCCATGGTTAACTCTCACGGTGCCAAAAGCACTGCCACACAGGTTGCCAGTGCTTTGGTGGTGGTGGGAGGGTCAAGACACCTTTACAACCCATCTGTAAACATCTCAAACACAGTTGCTTCTGAAGCTGGGGTAAGAAATTCCTATCACTTGTGTCTACAAGTGATGCCCAGAGCAACCTGCGCAGCTTGGGGAAGCCACTGCGCGCTACAGCGGGGTCAACCACACCACGTTGTGCGAGTGGAAGTGGCTGCTCCCCTCGGGCATGGGCGACACTGTGTCCACGGGAGCTGCAAGCCCATTCCTGACCGCCGGGAAAGGCATGTGCCATGACTGCATTCATTCACCAGCCCCTCTGCTAGGTGGGTATGCCTCCAGCCGGATTACTTACAGGCTACAGTGCCACCAGGAGGCACGGCATCGCCCCAGTTGTAGGAGACTCTGGCCCTATCGCTAGCAGATGGTCAAAACGCGGGGAGCAGCAGCTTCCCCGCTGTGCCTCCAGTGACAGGAGGAAGATGCAGGAGGGGAATGATGTGCCCTGAAGGCAGGGGGAAGCAGCAGCCCAGGCACAAGCGAGCGAGGGCAACCCCAGCAACCCACCCCATACAGAACAGCATTCACCGAAGGGATCCCTGGCTGCCCAGGGCCCTGCTACTGCAGTGGGATAAACCCTGCGTCTAGGAGCAGCGACACAAACTCCCCAAAATGCGCCCACCCCAGGAGGGGTCCCTCCCCCGGTGCCCAGCCACCCCGCAGGACACCCTGAGCGCCAGGGAGCTCAGGGGTAAGCCGCAGGCTGCCTGACATCCATAGGAGATCTGGAAACCTCAGCTGCACAGCCCATCTCCATGTCTCCGGAGAGCATCCTGGGTGCCTGGCCAAGGGAGCTGGCTTACACCAGGTGAGGATGCATCCGAGCACGAGATAAATGCAAGGAATATGTGGTCCAAGCACACAGCTGAAGGAGAATCCTGGTGCATCCTCCTTGCCGAGCATCCCACCTCCTCCCGTGGCTTCCCCGACATCACCAGCTGAACCGGCACCAGGTGGAAGCTGGAAGAGGTGTATCACCTTTAAAAAAAAAAAAAATCACAACACTAGCAATTGAAGAGGAGGGCAAGACTGAAAGACCACATATATGGGCCCAGACAGTCAGATTGAAGCAGAAACACATGGGGTTGGGCAAGGAGAAAGGATGACACATCCTCTACTTCCCTTACCCCTTGCGGGCTCCAGCGCAGCCCCAGGACGGAAGGGATCACGGAGGACTTGTCCTCCTTGCCAGCCGAGCGAAGGAAACCTGCAGAGCCAAGATATTCAGACCCGACACGTCCTGGAAAATAAATTCCCTACTGGCTTAAAGCAGCCTCATTGTTTGAAAGCGATGATCACAGGACAGCATGTTGGAGATGGCACACGGGGTGCACAGAGCACATCTCCAGCACTTGAGCACTGCAGGGACGTGGCAGCTGAGGACCTCCACGGGTGTCCTCTTCTGAGAGCATCACCCACCATGGAAGTGATGTGCCACCAGCCTCTGAGAGATGCAGCCATTGATGCCACCTCGCACCGAGGCCAGAACGAACCTTGCAGCTGCACCAAGGACCCATCCCAACAAGGACCATGCTCCAGAGCCATGGTGATGCAGAGCACTTGCACTGAGCGCCTGGAGGCCAGGGCACCCAGCAGAATCAGGCCTGAATCCACTTTCCCTTGCAGACGGAAAAGGCATCAGCTGCACAGGCAGATGCAGGAGCCAAAGCCCAACACAGCCCCATGGCCTGCTGCCCCAGCAGGACACAAGGTGCCGGGTGAATGCCGCAACGGTGCTCGGCTATTTGTGCAGCGCAGGCGTTGACACAAGCCAGGACACGTAGGCAGGGAGGAGGAAAGCACTTAACTGGCCTCATTTGCCAGCTCCAAAAAAGGGCCATATGAGCGTCCTTCCCCCCGATTCAAGGCTGCAGGAAGGTGGGGAGAGCATAAAGGATGGGTCCACGGTGGAAACAAGACATCCCGCCTCCCTGGGGGATGCCAGCAGGCCAGCCCCGGATGATCAAGCCAGGCAGCGGGGACATGGCTGGGATAGGACATCCCTGGATGACACCTCTTGGAGAGAAACCCAGTGGTGCAGGCTGCTGCCCCGGCAGAGGGATGGTCCTGCTCCATCCCTATCCCACACCAGCATGTCTTTGCTGATCAAGTCAGTTCAGCTGGCTGAGCTGGGAGAAGATAAATATTCTTAATGTGAAGCAGCACCCCAAAAAGAAGCTGCTTCTGTGCAAGGACAGGTTTTGCAATGCCTAAGAAAAGCTGTCCCTGACTCCTGGCAAAGTCCCCATCCTGCAGGTGTTTGCTGTAAGGTCAGCCACGCACCAGCCAAGGGTGTCAGGGACATGCCATGGACCACAAAGCTGGCCAAGGCCAGCACTCCCTATCACTTGAGGCATTGGGTTTTGGAGACACCTCTGTCCACTCCCACCTGACTCAAGCCGTGAATAGGAGCTGCAGGATTTTTTTTTTTTTTTTTTTTTTTTTTTTTTTTTTTTTTTTTTTTTTTTTTTTTTTTTTTTTTTTTTTTTTTTTTTTTTTTTTTTTTTTTTTTTTTTTTTTTTTTTTTTTTTTTTTTTTTTTTTTTTTTTTTTTTTTTTTTTTTTTTTTTTGCCAGCTGGTTTCTAATGGGGGTGGTGGGGGAGAATGTGAAGAAGGAGAACAGATTGCAATACAGGGGCTGAGGAAAGCCAGAGAGTTGGGAAGGGGCAGGAGACGAGAGAGGGAAGCCCAGAGCGACATTTGCTCCACAGCACCCAAAGCCACCGAGCAACTGCAGACGGACACAACAAAGCCTTGGAAGACACCTCCAGCACGGCCCATGGACACCGAGAAGCAGGAGGGCAAAGAGGCCTGGCTATACAGTCGCAGGGTGTCCAGAGCCACCCTCCTTGCACACATCCTCAGGAAAGACACGCAAACAGCCTCTGCACCCCAAGCACCCTCCTGCCCGTCGCTGTTTGAGTATTGCCCCTTTCATGGCTGCAATTGCAATTTTTGAATAAAAGTACCTATGCTACAGGTAGAGAGCATCCCCTTCCTATAGCCCAGGCTATGCTGCAGAATTGGTTCCCCCAGACCTGGATGACAAAGACAACCTCCTGGGGTCACCCTGCCTTCCAGATAGTCCTAATTTACTGCAGGAACACTCCCCCAGCTGCTCAGAACAGGCTT
>NW_010563938.1:7527-10349 GCF_000687285.1 Phaethon lepturus | reverse complement strand
GCCCAAAGCTAATTTTAGCATCCTGGAGCACAGCAAAGTTAAGCAGAGGGGTCCTGGGCGACAGCCCAGCAAAGGCATTAACACCTTAGACTCCTGCTGTTGGGTTGCAGGGCTTGAATTTACCGAGTTACAAGCTCGTTCAGGGCTCCTGCTAGTGACAAAATGGGACTGGGGCCATCTCACCATGCAGAAGGGCTGCAGGGATAATCTGGTGCTGCCTCCTCGCCTCTCAAGGGATGCTTAGGGTTTCAAATTCACTGCCCAGAGAGGAAAGGGATCCTGCAGGCACACCTGGGAATTTCCAAAGGCTTTGCATTTGTGCCTGCTTTTTTCCTGCCAAATATTTCTTGTGCGAGGGAGGAAGCCCAACTGTGAGCCCTGCTGCGGGCAGCAAGCATCCACAAGACACACGGAGCCAACAGGACAATGGGAGGGGCCCCGGATGCCGAAATGAAGGAGCGCAGGGGATCCTCTGGTAGCACAGTGGGATGCAGCGACTTGGAAATCGGAGGAGAGAGTTGGACGCTTTAGCTCAGCAGGGGCTGGGAGGGAGCAGTGAGGCAACATCATGCGGGGACCGACGGGGTGAGTCACTTCTGACTAAGCCATCCGCTGGGGAGGCTCCCACGGAGTCCCCGCTGCCGGGCTCCAGCCACTGCCAGGCTGCTAGAGGAACTCCCGCTTTCAGGAAGGCTTTAGCGCAAAAACCTGACCCGAGCCACTCCCAAAGGCAACCAGATCCGACCTGGTGGGACGAAGCAGCAGCTCCCTGGCTACCTCCTTCCTGACCCCCAGGTTTTTCCAGAGCAAACGATGCTCTGTCATGCCTCGGCTGATCTCATTGGGAGGGTTGAAGGGACGCTCCAAAGACACGCAATGACATGCCCCAGCTTCGCAGTGCTGGCAGAGGGAGCAGAGCCCAGCACGGATCTCAGCCATGCAACCCCTCCTGCCAGGAAGCGATCCCAGCTGGCCACTGAGATGCCTCCTCCCCAGGGCGTCCCACCGCAGCACCGCACAAACAGCACGGTGGAGGGTCTCCTGTGGCACTTTGTGCCTGGGCCACGGGAACAGCCTGTGCAGGTGGCAGGAGTTACTGGGGGTACAAGCCCCCCAGCCCCAGGGCGTGTGGGAAGGACGGAGCACTGCTTTTCAGGGTAGAGAAAGGGCAATTTTTATGTAGCGGGCAGCAAACAGAGCACGGAAGGCACACACGGAGCTATGCCCACAGGCAGCACATGGCTGGGAACCACGGCCAGTTAACACTCATTTCTGCAGGACGAAAGACACCATTGGGAAAAAAACCCTAAGGAGGAGCTCACTGCAGAGGCAAGCCCTAACCTCACCTGCCTCTTGCATGGTAGGGAGAGATGCACGGCAGAGAGCATCTCCCTGCTCGTTCCCCAGGAGGGTCTGCAATTGCTGAGGGATGCCTGGGGAATCCCCCCCAGGCTACTGGGACAGCAGGAGGGGAAAAAGCAGGGCGCAGACCTGCAGGATGATCACATACCTCTGCCGTGCGTGGCACGGGAGTGGGGGGGATGCTCAACAGCACCGAGCTGCCCGGCCAGGCAGCGCGAGCTCCCCTTCTCTGGCCAGAGGCTGGGGATTTGGGAAGATATCCCTGTGCCAGGAATGAGGCCACACCACACAACTCGCTCTCGCTCCAGAGCGGGCCTGCCCAGTGCGCTTCCCAGCCTTTGCAGCATGGAAGCAGCTGGCAGGCAGAGCCAGCTTTCTGCAGCTCCAGGAGCCGAACCTCTGAAACACAAAGCACGACAGCTCGGAGGAACGAACCCCTCCGCGAGCGGCAGGGTCTGCCCATGCCAGATCCTGCTAGAGAAGGCAGGAGGGGCTGCACACCGTGCCACAGGCAGGAACAACCCTGCCTGGCTGTCCCACCTTCTCTGCTCCCGCCTCCTCTTTGCTTCAACAAGTGCCACTCTCGAATTCGGGAAGGGCCAAGCTGTCTCGTGGCCAGCGGCTGCTGGGAGCAGGAGTGGGATAGCGGGGCTGCAAACAACAAAAAACCCAGCTGTGGGATTTCAAGCTCTCTCTTCCCCAGGAGAAAGGAAAAACACCATGGCAACACACATAGAAGCACAGTGTACACCCACTTCCAGAGCTGGGCAGGGCCTTGGGAAGCAGAGTCCCCCCATGAAACACCCACCTGGGGCACCCCCAGGACCGGCTGCAGGGTGCTGTATGCTTCATACCTGTCTATGGGGAGCAAAAAGAAATCAAAGGCGTCTACAGTCACCCTCAGAAGGGTAAGATCCAGGCAAATAGCAGACTTCAAGGGCTATGAAATCAACGCTGCAATAAATAAGCGGATGGACAATAGCTTCAAAGCAGCAAGATCCGGGCTTATCTGGGCAGCAATAACCCGAAATGCTGAGGCAGCTCAGTCAGAGTGCTCAGCATCACCCCATCCCGCTCAGCACTGGCTTAACAGAAGGCTGGCCCCAAAACTGACCTCAACCCATATTGACTCGACCTCCCTGCAGATGGTAATTTAAGCCATCTGGCTAGGGCCAAACCCCTCGCCCCGATTTTCCCCAGCTACAGATGTACAGGCCTTGGATGGATGGATGGATGGATTGAAAGGTGGATCTAAATCCCCTGCAGCACTTCTGACAAAACGCAGCCCCATGGCCTTGTAGGGAGAGCTCCCAAATGAATTACTGCAATTACCCCAACTGCAGGAGAAACTTCAGGTTTTCCCTCACTGGCAACAAAGATTTCTCAAAAAAAACCACCCACCACACAAGCTGTAATGCAATCATTTGGGATGCGCAGAGGGGAGCCCCGGACACCACCCT
>NW_010563938.1:6818-7507 GCF_000687285.1 Phaethon lepturus | reverse complement strand
GGACCAGAGAAGTACACAGCCATGGCGAAAGCCGAGGGGAGAACATAGCCAGCCACCTTTCCAGGCAGCAACAAGCAGCGAGGCATGGAGGACGTGGAAACCCCTTAACACCAGCAGCCCCGGTCCACGAGGAAACAACATGCTGGGCAGGGATGCGGGACAGGGAGAGCATCACTTGGTTCTCCTGCCTGACTGCTGCCTTTCCTTCTCTTGCGTTGCAGGCAGCTGGCCTCTAAAAATACCCGCTGTTGTCACGCCGTCCTGCCTGCTGGGGCCAGGAAACAGCTCTGAGCGGCTTTCAGTTCAATTCTTCATCTGTGCCGCCGTGCCTCCCTTGCCAGGGCCCCCAGCCCCATTTCTGCACCTGGTAGGTGACAGTCTCTCAGAAACCGTGGCCATACCCCGACACAGCCTCAACGGGCCGAGGTTGCTCCCTGGGAATACAGAGCCCTGGGAAATTTCTGCTAGCATTGCTGAAACTAGCAAAAGGGCAAATATTTCCACTGCATCTCTCCGCTCCTCTACACAGTGCCACAAGAGCATCGCACAAGGCACGCGGTCTCGTTTCCGCACCGCTGATGGGAGGCCCACAGCTGCACGAGTGCGCACAAGCGCAGAGAGCCAGGAATTTCCCGAGCTAATTTGGCCCACGCCCTCCTGAGGGGCACAACACCGCAGCTGTCCCAGGG
>NW_010563938.1:6005-6284 GCF_000687285.1 Phaethon lepturus | reverse complement strand
CCCTCCTGCCGACACCGGCAGCTCGGCTCCACGGGGACAAAAGGAGAGGGGAGAAAAGTCCGCTCCAGCTCAGAGGCACGCTGCAGCCTCTCCAACAGCGAGGCACCATCCCTGCCAGCAGGCCTTGTACCATAAACCTCCAGCTGCCCATGGAACGGGGGCCTGGGGAAGGACAATGCTGGCACCGAGCGATGTTCAAGCTCAGCCAGGCGCGTGCGGCACAAACCTGGCAGCAAGCAGGCATGGGGACCAGGGCAGCGAGCACCGATGGACCGAGCC
>NW_010563938.1:0-5857 GCF_000687285.1 Phaethon lepturus | reverse complement strand
CAGGCACTCCTCCCCCCTGCCCGCAGCCCAGCAGGGCAGGAAACCCGCCAGCAGCCCACGGGAAACATTGTGCAGCAGCACAAGAAGAGGCCCCAGGCCAGCTGAGCTTCCTGCAGCCGCACCTCCCGATGGCCTCCCACCGGAAAGTGCCAAGCAAAAGCGTTTGGCCAAGCAGCGCCCGCAAGGGACAGCAGGAGCATCCCCGGCGGGGAGACCCAAGCCCCTGGTGGGTTTACCCACATTTGAAACCTGCCGAGTGGGACCAGCACTGGCAAGACCTCTAAAGCCCAACTTGAACTGCTCCTGCTCTATCTGAAATAAAAATTGGGTCTGCCTCTACAGGGAGAGGCTTGTTGTACCTCAATGCACAGCCACGCCAGAGCAGGCGGGTAAAACGCTCTGCATCAGGGCTTGCTGCTTTACAGCATCACTCGGCTGCTTGTGCAACTCACTCATGAGCCCTTATGATTTCAGTTTTCGAGGAGAAAGCCAGGTCACATTTACTCAGACCCAAGTATTTACACATCTGGGGCTTCAGTGTACCAGCAGCAGAGGCAATGAGACACACCTCGTGGTTGCCCACCAGCTGGACGGGGTGCCACGGGACCAGTCCCTGCAGAGGGAATTCATTCAAAGAGCTCTTTGCTGCCTGTCTGATTTGTCACATGGGAGATTACGTTGGAGGAAAAAAAAAAAGCCGCTTCCCCCCCCCACCCCTTCCTTCCTCCAAAGTGGGTTTTTCTCCTTCCCTGCGTTTCTCTTGAAATTAATTTTTGGCATTTAGCAGCGTTTTCCCATGACTCTCCGCAGCTCACTTGGCCAGGCGCCAGCCCTGGTACCACTCCTCCACCAAAGATATCTGCATGTGATTGATCCTCTGGCCAAAAGATGTCTGCATGTGATTGATCCTCCGGCCAGCAAACGGCGGAGGGCAGAGAGAGAGGGAGGGAGGAGAGGAGCCCTAATAGCACATTAATAAATACGAGAAGCCTTTACGGTTATTCCAGTCACCGGAACAAACATCTCAGCAAAAGAAACCAGCATGGGATAAACTGACGTCACGGGCCATGAAAACAATCCTGGCTGGGAAGTGGGTCAGCCCGGGGAGCACGAGGGCATCGTTCTCAGCATCTCTGGGGCGTACGCGTGCAGAAGGTGGAGAGGGCACCCAGCTCCCCTGCGCTGATTTATGCACAGGTTTAGAGAGGAGCGAGCCCAGCCAAGCCAGTTAGCACACAAGTGCAATCAGTGCCTCGCTCCTGGGTAAGGCGGCCGAGAGGGCACCGGAGCGGCAAGGCAGCGCGGTGACAGCCTGCGCTAGCTCTCACTGGGGAGACTGAAGGTAACCGCCGCTGCTGCTGGCTTCTCACACACAACGCCAACATTGACAAACTTCATCTCCAGGCTGCGGGTCTGGCATGCATTTAAAGCTGCCTTTGAGTCTCCCATCTTCTGGTATTTGGTGCTTTGTTCTTCCAAGGTAGCTGCTGCCTCTTCCCCCGGCCCTGGGCGTATGCTGTCCTGCAGCCAGCTCGGAGAAGGCAGAAGCAGAAGAGCAACCCCTCCAAGAGAGTCCAACAGCCGAATATCACCAGCCTGCGGAGTCATCAGAACTATTCCTTGCACTGCTTCCCAAACAATCTGTGGGCCTGGCAATGCTGTGGGTGCCTGACCCAGCTGTCAGGAAGTCACCAGCACCAAACCCACAAAAAGATGGTTTGAGGACGGTCTCCTTTGGAAATTTCCACTGGCAAAAACAGATTCTCAGCGGCAAGCTCCTGCAGATCTTGGGGTGCCCTCCCCCTGGCCTAGCCCCTGTAGAGCAGGGAGGGAAGCATGTATGATATCTGCATGTTGAAAAGTTGGTGGCAGGAACATCAGGGCTGAAAGTGGACTCCCTCCAGCAGCTTGCTGACTAGCCAGCTAGAGTTACAGTCTTTAGGTTTTGGTGTAGAGATTGAAATGGCAGGACAAGCTCAGGAGTCAGGATCACCAAGCATCGGTGAGAAAAGGCTCAGGACTCGAAGCCATCGGAGCATAGCAAGGGTACACCACAGACCTGCCTCTCTCCAGCTCGGCAGAGACCTGGGCTGCCCAACGCAGGTGTTCAACACACCCCTTCAGCTCACCTTCCAAGAAGCGATCCCTATTTCATATCCCTTACTCCAGAGCTAGATCAAGAGTGCTTCCAGCTTGTTTCACTCCCTAACCCTGCCTGGAGAAGGACCCAGCCCAGCACCCTGGCTGCCATTTGTGCACTGGACATCCCTCTGCCCCAGGCTGGGCCCTCCTGCTATGGACAAGGCACTGCTGAGAATGAAGCAGCTTGCTTGGCAAAGGAGACCTCCTGACCTTGCTGCTGCCAGCATCCAGGACAAACGGCTTGTTTTGTCAGTGCACCGAAAGCCTGCGACATTCCTGATGGCACCACATGAAGGACGAGCCAGGCATTTCCTTGGGCTAGCCAGCAAACAAGGAGATATGAATTTATTAGAGCTTCAAACACTCAAGGGCTTTGGGTGATGAGGGGGATTTCCAGATAAACTTTAAGCTACTTACAGCCTCTGCAAACTTCCAGAGATCCTCTGATGAAGATGAGTAACACAAGTGATACCAAGAGAACGACAAAGAGCTGGAGACATGCAGCATTAAACTACACGTCTCCTTTTTCTCCCTTCTTCCTACTAGCCTTGGTGTTGCCGAGGAGTCCTAATGGTCATGAAGCTACAGAGACAGGGTCAAGTGCTACAAACTCACTCCAAAGTTGCAAAAGATGTTTTGTCACCTTCCACCCATGTGGGCCAGGAAATGGATCTCAGAAACCCCAGGCAGACAGGAGAATCCCAGAGCAGTTTCAGGTGGAGCTGGAGCACTCCAGCAATTATGTCACTCGTGTGGATGGCAGACACACCTGAGAAAATCCCCATCAGGAAATGGGATCCACTTACCCAGGTAGGTGCTGTCCCCTCAGAGAGGGACCAGCTCCACTGCAAAGGTCAGACTCCCTCGCCCACCCCATTTGAAAGATGCGTTCAGGCTTTGCTGTTCATAAGAGCAGCAGCTCTCCTTTCCCAGCCCTGGAAGGGCTAGAGGCCATCAGTACGTAGCTGCTCCTCCCATCCCCGTGCCCTGGCAGCCTGGAGCAATTCAGCAGCAGGCTCTCCTCACCGACCGTCACGACCCACAGCACCCTGCAGTGATGCTGCAGCATATGCTGGCCCTGGGGACCACTTCTCAACCCCGCTCTGCGCAGGCTTCCCAAGAGCAGCCCTCCTCTCTCCCTCCTCGGGCACTCCCAGCTCTTCCAGGGGAAGGAGTGACACCAGCCAGGGACAAGAGAGCTCAGCGCGGCCCAGCTCACTCCTCAGAGTCCCTGTTGACGGGCCAGACGAGCCATGAAGCAGCCAGAGAGACGCACAACATCAGCATCGCAGATAAAGGGAGTAGCGAGGCGCCAAGTCTATCTGTGCACTCCCGTTATCACAGATGCTCTGCTGCAGTGACAGCACCTTATCGTTGGTGCTAAGCCAGAGCTCCTCGCTGTCCTATTGAGGTTCCCACAGAGCCCAGGTTGCACTTTGAGGCTCTCGGCTCTTCCCCCAAACCCAAGTACTCCTGGAAGAGCAAGCCCATGGACACAACCTTCCCCACGTGCCAAGACTGGCACCATCCAGGTTTCCAGCCTGCGCAGAGGCAGGAGGAAAGGGGCAGGCAGGGCAAGGATCCTCTCTCCAGACCTGTTAGCCACGGATTTTGGGGGGGCTCCTCTCCTCGCAGCAGTACAGCAACTTGAGTAGTTCCCTGAGACCCCCAAGCACGCCTCCTCCTGAATGGGTTCGGTGCATCAGCGGGTCCCCCTCATCCCCAACCTCGAGTCATCCTTCAAAAGGAGCAGGGACAGTCACACACAGCAATATCAAAGCTCCTCTCTATTTACCAGAGCGCTGCTGCTTCAGCACTTTCCAGTGGCTAATGGAGTGGCTCAGTGCCGCCAGAGGAGCGGGTCGATGGGGAGGGAAGAAGCAAGTACCTCCTGGCTGCCCTGCTGTAGGTTAACCAGCTGCAACGGGAGATTAGCAGGAATTTTAGCAATCTTGAGGTGGCTTACTTCCCCTTGGGTCTCCAAATCCTCCACTAACCTCTTACACTAAGAGGAAGAATGCAAAAGTTTAATGAGCTCTGACAAGTTTTCAGAACGGTTTTTAAGCATCCTCCACTCCTTTTGCTATTAATTAGCAACAAGGAAGAACCACCACCAGGAGAGGCTTCAGCATGGACTGAATGGCTCTCGCTGCTGCCCGCACACACTTTGGTGCAGCTCAAACGCTCCTGGAGGGCCACAAAAGAGGCACCAGAGAAACTGAGCTCTTGCAGCACTTACCACAGCTCATGCTGCAATCTTCCAAGGGCACCGGGATTAACTTAGCAGCGTCACACTAACTTGCATGAGCAGCTGGAAAAAGCTTACTCCATTTTACAGCTGTTTTTTTTTTATGAACAGGTTTTTGCTTCTCAGCGTTGCAGTTTGAGAACTATCATTTAATGTAAGTGATACTCTCTGACCGACCATCTCTACATGCAGATTAGCTACAGGGTGTCTCTGTAACGAAACCCTCCTCGCTCCAGCACCAGCCAAAGGCCTCGTGGCACTCATTCACACATGGGCTTGCAGAACACCTGGAAGGATGCTGCACCTTCGTTTCCTTGTGTGTTTAAAAACCAGAGCAGTGGCACAGTCTTGCGCAAGGTCACAGAGCAAGAAAGTTTGCAGAAGCGCTTGGTATCAGCTCTGGCGCCACATGCCAGCCAGCCCTCCCCATCTGCCAGGAAGGACTGCGAGTGCCCAGCTTATCCGGATCAATAGGAACCGGGCCTGGGGCATTCTGTCGCTGAGGATGCAAGGCAAGACACACAGTTTCGATCTAATTGAGAGGAGCAGCCCCCAGAGGGTGGGTAAAGGGGAAAAATCCCAAGATGGAAGATCCCGTGAGCCTCATCTTGCACTTTATTCTTGTCCACTCGTTCAGTTTCAAGCCTTCCTGAAAATGAGGCATTGTCCCAAGGCGTATTATGAAATTCCCAGACCACGTCATGCAAGGAGAAGCCTTAGAGCGTTTGCAAGGGGGCTGGGTGGGAGAGAAATCCCAGACTATTCCAGGAAACACAAGGAGACATCCCTGAAATGACTTCCCCTCTAGCCGGGAGGGGAAAGGAGGACCTCCCACCTCACTCCCTGTACCCAGTCAAAACTAGGTCAGTGACACAACCCTGTTCACAGCCGGAGCTCCTCTCCAGACACCAGGGCACACAGAAGGGTTAGGACGGGGCCAGCTTTGCCCCCTCCTTTAGCCTGACAGGTTTGCTGCAAGGGAGCCCAGCCAGCTCCTCAGCCCTGTTAAAGAGGCAGGCAGTTCCTCCTCTGCTTCCTCCCCGGCACAGCAACGGTGCCAGCTGGCTTGAATGAGAAAACCCACTTCGGCCTCTCCCTGGCCCTTTATCAGACGAAACAAAGGAGAAAAATTCCCACAGCTCGCTTTCAAAGGCTTCCTCTGCCCCTTTCCCAGTTCCTAAGGCACAGGAACTGCTAGACCCAACTAGCACCCCCCAAACACCTTCAGAAGAGGAGCTCAGCCTGGTCCTCCAAACCAATGGCTTCAGCTACGGCACCCTCAGACCACTTTCCCCCAAGTTGGGTTTGTGCCCATGCACTGCTTCGCATCCCAAAGCCAAAACACCCCCCTTCCAGAAATCCTCCTCCCTCCACAGCCCCTTCCTCCCTTGACCTTGACACAGATGCCAGCCCCAGTGCTCACCCACCCGTCGTCTCCAGGGAGGGGATGGGAGAGGGTCCTTCCTG
>NW_010563937.1:0-50064 GCF_000687285.1 Phaethon lepturus | reverse complement strand
GGAAGAAAAGAACTGATTTTACAGGATTTACCTTTCAATTGATAAACACTGTTGGTCATACGTACGGCTTATGTATGTCTTGTGACAGGGAACATGGTCCACTTTTTATGTCTTTTGCCTTTTTGGTGGTTGGTCAGATATTTGGAAAAGAAATTAATTTTCAATAATGTTTTAGCCCATTTCCTCAAGTGGAATAAAATTCTTTCTTCTATTAAGCATTTTATAGATTTTAAGGCAAGAAGATGCCATTATATTTAACAAGTCTGATTTTCTAAATAACACAAAACAGGGTTTTGGCTGTAATTTCAGGTAGCAAGTTTCTAACTTCTGCTTGAGCTTTATGTGTCTTTCAGAAAAATATTTGGTCCTAATTTGAAGGCTTTTTAGTGATGGAAAATGAAGCACATCGCTTACTAAGTGGTTTCTTATGGATAATTATCTTTACTGTTAAAAATCATGCCTTATTTATAGCTGGAAATTTATCTAATTTCAGCTTGCAGTCACTGGATATTGTTATGCCTTTGTTTAGTAGATTAAAAAACCTTGCCTTTGAAAAGTTAAGTAAATAGAGCTTTTTAAATCTGAAACTCCAGACCTTGAATCAGTCTTATGAGGCTTGTCTGATCCTTTTCCAATTTCTTTAAAAACTTTTTGAAGATTTAGGCAGACTAATAGTCTCTCCAGTGTTGTATTCAGAAGAGATACTATCTTCATATTTCTTCTTATATAGTAAGTATAGTACCTCTTCTGATGGGAATTATTTGGATTTCTGTTAACTCTTAATGTGACTAATGCTGTTTAGCCTGTGTTTTTGAGTTTCAGGATTATCATACAGAGTGCTTCAATGACTCTTTGAATTTGAATCACAACAAACGTAGGAACTATTAAGAAAGTCAGGGTTAACCCAACCAAATTCTGGTTAATTAAATATCTGCAAACCTACTAGCTCTAATTTTCTTGTAAGCTGGGTCAGGTTCATCATAATGTCTGAGAGCACAGAACTGTGGGTTTTACCTCGCTGTAGTGGTTTAAAGCCAGCCAGCAACTAGACACCACGCAGTCACTCGCTTACTCCCCCACGGTGGGACGGGGGTGAGAGTTGAGAGCGTAAAAGTGAGAAAACTGCTGGGTTGAGATAAAGACAATTTAATAGGTAGAGCAAAAGCCACAGATGCAAGCAGGGCAAAACAAGGAATTCATTCACTACTTCCCATTGGCAGGCAGGCGTTCAGCCATCTCCAGAAAAGCAGGGCTCCATCATGTGTAACAGTTACTTGGGAAGGCAAAATGACAGAACTCCAAACATCTCCCCTTCCTTCTTCTTCACCCCACCTTTATATGCTAAGCATGATGGCATATGGTCTGGAATTCCCTTTGGTCAACTGGGGTCAGCTGTCCCAGCCGTGTGCCCTCCCAGCTGCTTGTCCATCCCCAGCCTCCTTGCTGGTGGAGTGGGGTGAGAAGCAGAAAAGGCCTTGAGGAATGAAAACATTCCTGTATTATCAACACTCTTTTCAGCCCAAATCCAAAACACAGAACCATACTATCTACTATGAAGAAAATTAACTCTACCCCAGCCAAAACCAGCATACTTGCTCGTCCATATTTTTGCTTCTTGTGCTAACAGGTAGTCTAGAATTTACTTCAATCAGTAACAGCACAGTAATTATATAAATTGGCTGCACTACTCTGCAAAGAGAGGAGGGGCAAAGGATGGGATATATTCTTCTGATAGCTTATCTGGTCACTCAGATAAAGGTAGAACAATCTATTTGCAGATGGAAAATAGTTTTTTTCCCCCATGAATTTTAAGCAACATATGAAAATAGCTCTCACTGTAATATAACATTGAGTAAAACAGGTGGTGGACTCTGTCTACTTCCTATTTCTCCTTGGAATCATCAATGGGCAGCAGAATAGGCAACTTGCTGGGCCAGTGACCTGATCTTCTAGGTTAGCCAAATCAGGTATCTTCTCATTCTTAGACCTCCAGTATTATCTTATTTAGATTTGCTTGTAATTAAGTTGTTGTCTTTGTCTACTTTCAATGATTTATGCTTGTGTAAAGAACAAGCACTTGTATGTTCCAGTCTCTAAAAAAAATGGTGTATCCATACCAGCCAAATATCTTACAAACATAGTACAGCCAACTGCAAAGTGAAGTGAATTGAAGCTGTGGCACATACTTTTGGGACCTGGGAATTAGCATAGAAGAGACAGATACAAGCAGATGGCCAGCTGGTTTGCTGGCTGGGAGACTGCTGCATGATTCCAGCGGGGGGTTTCTGCTTAGAGCAGGTAGGATCCAGCACATGGAGTATGAAGTCTTTCTGAATGTTCTTTTTAATTTAAAAGAAGATCCTTTGACCTGGGGTTGCATGGACTTGCATTGCCTTTTTACAGTTTCTCTGCTGGGTGGGGAAGGGTTAGCAATTACAAAATTGAATGTGACTTCTGTGATATTTTGTCAATGGAATTTTAGTAAAGCAATTTCTGCTTTTACTTTTGAGAACGAAAATGAGAAAAAGGTGATAATTGCTGCATTTTCTGCAAGTGATCTGATGTTGATTAACCCATTCCTCATGATTATTTCTTCCCCCCTTTATTTTTAATGGAGAAATATGTGGTCAGAGTGAGGGGATTATATTTCCAAACAAGGTATATGACTTGTAACAATTACTGCAGTAAAGTCACAAGGCTTTTAAAGGGAGATACTGAATTTACTAAGTCTGTGGTTTAAGCTTTCTAGATGGGAAATCTTTAGTGAATCATATGGTTGTTTTTTAGAAGGCCCCCTTTTCAGTTCTTACCTGCCCTTATGAATACTTTTTCCATGAGCGCAGAGATTCTTTTACCAAACAATAAGAAAAACTTAAACATTGTCCCTCTAATAGTTCTTCTCACCATCTCTCTGCTGCTTTTAATGTGAGCAAAGATGACTGTATTTGTCAAGACGAGTTGACTTCATCAGACCATGGGGAAAGACTTTTTATTTGACTACAGATTGTCAAATAATACAAGTGTGTAAAATCAAGCAAGTGAAAATCGTGGTGATTGCAATTTCTCACTTTGACAAATCACTGGCAAAAATGCTAAAACACCACTGCCTCTGTGGAGGTAATCCATAAGCAAAAACATAGCTAGCGCACACCAAATGTAATCCAGACTGTTAGAGCATAGTTGATATTCTTACCCTTTGGAGACTGGAAATTTCTAAGCAGTGGGAAGCAGAATGGATTGTATTAAGTCTGAGAAGCTGGATGTTGTGCTGTAGCGGAAGTGAATCATCTACAATATTGACTACATTTAGCAAGCCAGCCTTTCAGTCACTGTGAAGAGTGGAAGCAGTCCTCAGATGAGGACACCTCTATTTCTTCACTTGCTGAAGGACCTAAGATAAAGCAGATTGTTATATAGAACCCAGCCTGTTTCATTTAGCAAAGTGCACTAATGATTTATTCACCAAAGAGCTATACAGCATACTTCTTACTTTGTCTTGAAGTGTGATGTGATGCAGCTATGAGCCATTTTGTTGTGAGAAGCCTGAAGTTCAGTTAGAAATTAGTTGAGTGATAAACAAAGAAATAATGGACAAAGTATCCGTAAGGAGAGTTGCTGGTTTGTTCAATAAATTAGCAAATAGGAATCTACATATCTTTATTCTGAGTCTGGTGTCCAAAAGGTGACATGTTGCTTGGAGGTGATTTACTGCCTGTTCTACCTCCAGAACCATTTGGTAAAATTACAGCCACATTCAGTGCAGTACTTAACCATGACAGCAATCAGAACTGTTAGCTTCAATGTGTGGCTTGCTAAGCTGCATTTTGTTTGTGCTCGTCATGCAGGTCTGTATGGTTTTAAGTTCTGGAAGCAGTGTTTCTTTGTGTTAGGCAGTGCATTTTTTGTGCTGTACTTCTCTTACTTATGCTTCTACAGTTTGACAGACCAAACAGTAGGAGATGAATTCGGCTCACTGCTGAAATCTGAATGTTACATGAGAAATCAGGATTCTTTAGGTGGCTCGTCCTCTGTTTTTTGAGGAAGATTTTGAATGGAGGAAAGTGTTAATCTTTTAACTGCATTCAAAGTGGTAATGGGGATGTTGAAAAAAGAGAGAAAGAAAGACTTTATGCAGAAACTAAAGTGTGGTGCTTCCCAGAGGCCCAAGAGGTAGCTACAGATTGATCTGTAGACAAGCAAAATAATAATGGAGATTCTGGGGCACTTCTTTGAGTACAGGTTCACAGTGCTGTGTAAGATATTTCATGCTGCCACAGCACTATGTGAACTGAAAAATACTTATCTATGTGATCTGAGGAGTATTTAAGAGCTTCAAATTCCCTCCTTACATGATAGAACATGATTTCCTTATGACAGCTGGAGATCAACAGGAAACAGGAATTACAGATACGCTTGGACGCATCTGTTCCCCCTGGGGAACATGAGGGCTCAAAGGTGTGTGCAAACATGTATTTTGAGGGCCATAACTCCTCGTCCGTTTCTAATGGCAGTGATGATATATCAGAAGTCATCTAGCAGCTAAATTCATTTCTGTGTATCTGACAATGTTTGTGGCCCACATGATTAAAAAGCAGATGGCAAATTTCCCATGAGTCCTGAGGTTGGTATGGGCTTTTGTACTTTATTTTTTATGGTTACAATATCCTGTTCTGGGTAGAATGCATACTGGGACTAGATAGTGGCATAGCAGCTGCTTTGTTGCTCTTTGAGGATGAGAGAGAGACAAAAACTCCCAGAGCACCAGTGATCTAAGGGTAATGCTCATATTGTTTAAAAAAAGTCAGCACATAGATATCTGAATTTCAGAAAGATAGTTGACCTCTTCTGAATGTAGAGGACCTTTTGCACCTTATTAGAGGAGATCTGGTCTAACATTCACTGTTACAGGCGGCCAGGTTTTGTCATGAATCATAGGTTCATAGAATCTTGGGTTGGAAGGGATCTTTCAAAGTCATCTAGTCCAGCCCCCCTGCAGTCAGCAGGGACGTCTTCAATGATATAAGGTTGCTCAGAGCCCCATCCAACCTGACCTTGAATGTTTCCAGGGATGGGGCATCTACCACCTGCCTGGGCAACCTGTGCCAGTGTTTCACCACCCTCATTGTGAAACTTTTCTTCCTTACAGCTAGTCTAAATCTACCGTCCTTTAGTTTAAAACCATTACCCCTTGTCCTATTGCAATAGGCCCTTCTAAAAAGTCTGTCCCCACTATGGGGTTACTTGGTATGAAAGTACTAATCGGAAAAACTCTGAAAGATTGAGGCTAAGATGATGGACACTGGCTTGCTGTTGAATGTCATCACATTTTGAAGTTGAGATTATTACTGATATTTGTGGCTTCACAAAGAAGGCAGTCCTTTAACAGATATTTTAAAAGCATTTGTTCAGTCATTAGGAGGTAAGCTGGTTCAGCTTTCAGTAGAAGATATATCAGAATCAAAAGTGTAGGCAATGTGCTTTTGCTACCAGCTTCCAGAGGGCTGGCTCAGGTGGTTAAAATTAATCTGATATATAAAAGCTGATGGTTGAAGTACCCTCAAGAAGTCCAAGCACTTTGTAATTTTTAACATCTCAGGCCAAAGAATCTCTAGTATTTTTTTTCATTCTCCACATGTCATGTTTCTATACATGCAATTAATGATTTTTAGTTTGTGAGAAATTAAACTTTCAGTGTTTTTTGGCACACAGTCATTTCAAAGAAATTAGCTTTGTCAGCTGGATCAAGAGCTGTCAACGGGCTGTTGAAGATTTAAGTTTTGCAAGTCCTTCCTGAGTGAGAGGATTTTAATAATGGTTAAGACATCCTACACTGACTGTTTTCTTATAAGACTGACTCAGTTTGGGAGTGGCAAGCTTGACCTGAAACCATGCAGTTGTGTGGTAGGAACATGAATTATCTTTTAATATATCTGGAAAACACGGATTATCTCCCAGAAGAAATATACACTGTGAAATAGTGGGACAGCAGTGGCATGGTACTGTCCAAGTTCATGCTTATGAACCACACATTGTAGAGCAGCCATTTAAGATAACTTTAGTGTGCTTGGTGAGAATGACTGAAGAAAATAAACAAGTAAAATTATAGGAGAAAACACAGATTTTAGGCTGTTCTCATTTGTTGCCAGCCATGCTATTTGCTTATCGTAAATAGTGCTAAGGTAGGTATAGTACTAAGCCAGTTGTACTGGAAAGCAATCGTGGATGTTATCATGACAGATGAGGAAGCAGAATTTTAATGTGGCTATAGAGGTTGACATGGACAATATTATACAGGGGCAATTACAATAGGCCTGGGAGAAAACGTAAGAGTTGACACTAGTAGTTTTGAAGGGAGAATAACAACACTTTGGTTAGGTGTTGAATAGCCACATCAAATGATGCATTTCACTTCAAATAATCAGAATCTGTGTGGTTGGGTGCCTAGGAACTGTTTTCGAAGGTAAAATTTGTGGTAACAAACTGCTGGCCAAAGCCTCGTTCCAGGAAGAAACAACAAGGCATTAATGGTGACTCGTTTAAAGGGGGCTTAGCATCAGTTCCATTGGACTAAGTATGTTCCATCTTTGACCAAGTAATTACTTTCAAGATAAAATATTTCTATGAATAAAGAAGAATATATGCACACAGTATACATATCCTCATATGTCATATAAATATATGCACACTATTAAGTTATGGTCTGCATCTTCATTCCATATTCATCCTCTGCCCATCTGACTGAGTCAGTAGGAGAAGAGGGTGTTTTTTCTTTTTTTGAAAGTCTGATTTTCTTTAGCAAAACATGCAAAGAAACAAAGTAGATATGGCTTTTATGTTTGGTAGGTCTGTTCTAGAGATATCATTAACAGAGACAGGTATAAATGGATTAAGTGATGTTTAGTGTAACAGATTTGCCTAGGTTCTCTAGATGCAGAAGGAATTTTGCTGAAAAGAAATGAAAAACATTAAATACATTAAAAATACAACTTAAAAGTCCAGACTTCCTTAAAATGTGAATATGAAAACTGTGAAATCCAGAAAGGAGCCTTAACAAATAGGCATAGCACTTAAACTTTAGGCTCAGAGTGCACTGTGATTGTACATGGTAATGAAGAAGCATAAGAAGAAATCCTGACATCAAGTTACATAATTTTCACAGCTCTGTATAGACTGATGAATTACAGTCAATACATTTAGAAAAAATTAGTGGAGATCCTGAAAGGTGATCTTATGGCCAAATGATAACGTATAAAGTGATATACCTAACTGAAAGAGGATGCTTAATACAGTAGTTAAAGATCCATTAATCTTCACTACTAGTTCTGAAAGAAAAGGTGTAGAAATGTTAATAGGCTCGTTGTTGAAATTAATGACAAAATCTGTCTGTTGATTTGATATTCTAAACATGTCAAATAGATGTACAAACTTTTGTGGTATGCTTTTTTCAGAGAATAAGCCCTCCCCCTTCCCTTTCCCCTTCCCCTTTCCCCTTCCTTTCATGGAACATAAAAAGAGGCCTTATTTTTCTTGTTAGAAATATTTTCATTGTGATACATTCATCTGAACACAACGAAGTTGTACACCAATTTTAAAGTACACTTATACATTTGTTGTGTTAGGCTCTGCACAAATAAATAAACAAAAAAAGCCCATCTCTGAACTACTGATTTCAAATGGCTGCAGGAAATTGCATTTGTTTCTGATAATATTTAGGTTGATAAATGATTTCCTATCTAAATAAACCAGTTATCATGTCTAATAAAATGATAAAAGTACATTGGCAATAGTTTTTTTGCATACATTTGACAAGAAATTACATTGTGACTTTAGCTATTCAGCTGAAGAAATGAGAAAGTCCATGGTCTTTTTGCTGTAAGTCTCATTCACAGAAGACCATTAACTTTTTTCTATTCTTTTCTTTTTTATTTTTTTCTTTCCTTACCTGCCTTCCACCCCACTTAATGATTTGATTAATCATTTCAGTTACATGTTTCCACTTGGCAGCCTCCAGAATCAAAGGTTCTATCTCAGCAGTATGTCAAAAACAGTGACACCGCAAAGGCTTGACTAAGCCTTGACATGACACTAAATGAGGAACTTTATCTCTTGAGACAACTAAATGGATTAGATTAAATGAACTTTAAGAGGAACTTTAGAGCTACAAGCATAACCCACACAATCCATAAACATTGAATATATCTGCAAATGTGCACTGTCTAGCACTACTTCCTAATTCCAAACTTATATGAAGTCTATTTAAGAATTGCCCCATGTCTTTATAACCATGCATAAATTAAATGAAAGGGCAACTAAGCAAAAGAGAAAGGCTTTCACAAAATGTGGAAAAATTATAAAGATATCTTAAAACTACCTCTTCTGTAAAATCCATCAGTCATTTTGGGTTTTAGTCATATTAAAACTAGTAAGACTTGTTATACAGGTAAATATTCTTGTACAGAGAGGATACCTGGAAGTTTCTCTTGAAGTTATGGTCTTAGAAATTCCATTCAGTGTGCACAGATCATCCATGCTTGAGTTAATGTGTAATTGGGGGTGGGTGTGTTATATAGGAAAGAAATCTCAAGGTTCCTCTTCTAGTCTTCCTGTGGTTCCACACAGTGTGGGTATGAGGCACTTTGGCTGGGCGACCCTCCTGGAAATATGTGTGATAGATCTGCATTTGACTTTGTTCTCTGAAAGAATGTGGTAATTTTAGCTTTTCTTGTCAAACAGCTTTTACCTTATATATATATAATTTTTTTTTTTTTCTTATAAACCAGAAATTTTTGGGTGGAAGCGATTAGGCAGCCTCTTTGATTACATGCAACAAGCAGATGTGAATGGTGTGTAGGTGTGAATTGTGTAAACAGTGCGAATCATGAACAAGTGTGAATTTAGGTGTGCAGGGATTTGCCTACATTCCCTTTTGTTTGTAAACCTATAACTTTTGTAGATTAGCACTGAGACATAATTTGCTATCATTTTTTGTATCGTTAAACTGTCTTGTGCGTGACATTATCTCATCTTCCTCATCATTCCTCATCTTCCACATGAGGAATGAATTCCACATTAATTCACTCCACCTACCTTCGTCTACATAAATACCAGGCCTGCATGTTAAGGTATTTACCGAGACTCCCTTTATACTAAGAGAGGACTTAGGATGGATAATTTATCCCATTTATCTTAACCACTTCTTCTATCTGTGTGAGTGTGTACAGGCCACTATAGATATTTATTTGTCTTCATTAACTGCAGAGTAAGCCTAGAGGATTGGCTTAGACTACAGACCTGCTTTTAAAATGGATTAAATTAGGTAAGATGAATCCATTTTAGGTGCAAAATGAAGTCAACTAGTTAATAGAGTTAGTTCCTTAGCTTCTGTGTTCATAGGGATCAAAAGGTAGAACATTCAGATATAAAAATTTATAGAACCTGTGGGTAGATAAATTTTTGTGTAGGAAAATGGAGACACCGAGAGAGACCTAGAAAATTGGTACTGTGGGCTATGTAAGTATCCCTCAGCAAATTCATGCCATAGTCAAGAGCATATATGTTACATGTTGCTGTTGTTACTCCATGTACTTCACTGGCAAGATATTTGCAAAATAAAAATACCAAAGTTCTGTTCTTTGTACAACAGTGTTTTAAAACACACAGCAGGAGGTAAAATATTTTGTCAAGCTGACTATTTTCACAGAAGCAGCCAAAATCAATTCTGAACTTTAGTTATATAATGACATAGTACCATTGTATGATGCATCCTTACTGAGTTCTGACATTAAAAGAGTTATTAATGAATTTGTTTTCAGATTGCTGATTAACTTTTCATTTTTTACGTATCTTGGACATTTTGCTGATCTTACACAAAATTGCTATCCATGGGCAACATTATTTTGGTAGGAGTTATGTTGCACTGTATTTTGTGAAACTACAAGCATATAATGCAGCATTGTCAAAGTGTAATAGTTCCAGGATCTAGGCTGTAAGCAAAAAATTAGTAAAGTTGTAGTTGCAGGTGAAACTGTCAAAGGGTATTTAGAAGGATGGATTTATTGCTATCCTAGAGAGGCTATTTTAACATATTTGTATATATTTTTGTAGATACTTATATGCGTTACTTATATTTAATAGATTTGTAGTCTATGCTGTGACTAAAACAGCAAAAGCTATGTCACTGAAACTTTTTTTTCTTAAAATATTTGAAAGGCAAAGGAAAGAGAAACAGTCTTTCAGCAAATTATTTTCTTATGACTAAGAACATTTTAGAGAGAGGTTAGTATTCTCTCTAAAAAAACATTTTTTTAATATATATAGATGAGAAGCTGATGACTGAGAAATGGAACTGTAAACTTCTTCCTAAGATACATAGTCAATTGAACTTTCTTCAGTAATAAAATGTACATGTTTCATTTAAAATAACATAATAAATCTGTCTTTATTTCAGAGTAGTAAACCAAAGTCCACACATCTGTAGGGGTAGCTGATGACCTTAATGGGACTGCATACAGGAGAAGATACAAGAGTGTAAGAGTCATGTCTGCTGACAATTAGCATTTTTGTGCATTTTCTGATGGAGAAAATTAATTCTTGAGAGATTCAGCAATGTTTTGGAGCTCTACTTGATTTATGATTGTAAATTATGGTATTTTGGAGAATCCAATCTCTTGCCATTTTACCTATTATCTTCTGTTTGCATACCCACCTCTTCCTTTCTTTAATGAAATAAATAAATATGCCATTATTTTTCTGAGACATTCAAAGGTCAACAATCTATTTATTTTCTGCTACAAAAATAATGAATTGTTCATAACTTATGCCATTATGGCAGCCCTTCTGACATCCACCATGAAGAGTACTAGCTTCTGCTGTGAAGCAGGAGCAGTATACACTTAGCTCTTTTAATTTTATTCTTTAACAGAAGGCCAGAAACACAGGGTTTTAGGCATCTTTATTATCTCCATAAAGGTTTTAAAATTTGTTGTTTTATAGCCTAGTCATTCTCTTGGGGTAGTCTAAAGCAACCCTCAACCAATTTCAATTATAGAAGGATCATGTAAAAGAAGTATTCATGTAAATATAACCTAGTCTTGCTCTTGGGGTAGTCTAAGGCAATCCTCAACCACATCCAATTATAGACGCATCATATGAAGAAAGTACTCATATAAATATAGCTGACAGGTTCACAGATAACTAGAAACTGGCAGGTCATCTAATCTGACTGCTGAGGTAGCATAGGCCATAGGATTTCATCACTGAGCCCAACAGTCTAAAGAAAAATGCCTTCCAGAAAGCAATCCAGCCTTGATTTATAGGTATGAAAAAATCTGTTGCTCTCTTCAGGCATTTTGGCAAACAGTTTCATTTTCTCTGTAATTTGCCTGTACAATATTTTAATTTGGCCACATTTATCAACTTTATATGAAACATATGCCTTCTGGGATAATATTTCTGTATTTTCTCTATAAATAAGACATTACAATTGAAACAAAATAATTGTATGCTATGATGGTTTCTTAAAATAGGCTGCAATATGCTCTGCATGGTAAACAGCAGAACCCTTTCTTTGTGTTCTAGCTTCCTAGATATACGAAGCATGTACAATATAACAGTCTAATTAACTCATATGGTGCAATCACATGTCCACTGGTTGAGGGATGAGAGTAGCGCGTCTTTTCTGATTTGTTTTTAGTTTGGTTATTGGACCACAACATGCCAGTAACACCCTCTTTTGCAAGTTCTCTACTATTTATATTTGCTTTGTAGAAAATCTTTGATCCTTTGCTTAGGTTTGTGGAAAATAAATTATCATTGTTTACTAGAAGCTCCAAAGGCTGAGAGAAGTCATGTGTTGGAGAGCAGGACAGTTTAGGATGTTACAGAAATTAGCCATACAGGATTGATGATAGTCCTGTATATATTTCAGCAGTCAGATTTGTTGCATTAACTTTATTTTTCTGTTTAAAATTAAGACTGTGATTGCAGAATTAGGCAACAAAGTGATAACACATATTTGTTAAGATAGTGATCATGAACAATGCTAATTTCATGTCTTCTTACAGGCCATACTTCGCATAGCTTAAAACTTGGCAAAGATGAAGAGTATTTTGGTTCCTTTGTTTTTGTTTCTTGTGATAGAAATGGAAAAGCAAACACTTTGAACACTGTAGAGTGTGTATCAGTAGAACATCAAGAAAGAATCTATCTGTGGAAAGCTTAGGGAAGTTGGCCTTGTTTACTCTCCATATAAAATTTCAGGATGTCACTTTGAATTATTAAAGTGTTTTCTATTTGTTCCGTGAAATATGGGAAACCTGACATGGGAAAAGAGAAGAGAGATCTCAGAGTTTCAAACTATTATGAAACTGAATGGGAAGCGATTTTAAACTCCCTTGGTAATCTTTCACATACCCGTAAATATATCTTAAAGATTCTTTCTGTAATAAATCACTGTAATATGGGTCTTATGTCTGTCTTAGTATTATAACATCTGTGAGGAAAATAGATGTAAGCTTGTAAAGGGATTCACATAAGAGACTGTCTTTGTAAGTGCAGTCTGTAGTATGCAAATGTAATGCTTATAGCTGCAGCATTCGTTGCAAAGATTGTGGGAAGTAAAGACTGAGCAAAACACAAAATTGTCATGATACTCTTAACATTGCTTGGCATAGGATTCAAG
This sequence comes from Phaethon lepturus, assembly GCF_000687285.1. NCBI lineage: Eukaryota > Metazoa > Chordata > Aves > Phaethontiformes > Phaethontidae > Phaethon > Phaethon lepturus. The sequence continues at coordinate 37,385 of NW_010563937.1, read as the reverse complement.
GGATATTTAATGCATGACATTAGAAGCTATTAAAAAAACCCAAATTTTTATTATAGTTAAATCTTTAATTCACTAGTCAAGGTTGTTTTTGCACTCAGACTTACTTTCTCCAGCTTTAACACTTGTATTGTGAGGATTAAGTAGGCAATTTTTGTGTAACATCTTGAAGATATAAAGAGCAAAATACAAATGTAAACACTTGTCAAATATATCTATTAAAATTAAGGCATACTGGAATCACTAGTCAACTTTATTATACTTTATTACCTTTCTTTTTATAGAGGGGTTGTAAATAATGAAACTACTGCTGCTTCAAAAATTTTTCTCTCCTGTTTTGCTAAAGGGCCTCTAACCCCATTCTTTCAGCTCAGGAATAGATCTTCATAAATGTGAAGTTGCTGCTATTGATCTAGCTATTTAAAAAAAAAAAACAACCTTCAAAATTTATACACGAGTGAAATGTAGGTATTATTGTTAAATGGCTGTCAATCCTTGCTATATTGTCATCGTTTCTTTTCCTAGTGTCCTGGTTTTGGCTGGGATAGAGTTAATCCTTTCCTCTATCTGGTATAGTGCTGTGTTTTGGATTTAGTATGAGAATAATGTTGATAACGCACTAATGTTTTAATTGTTGCTAAGTAGTGCTTATACTATCTCAAGGACTTTTCAGCTTCCCATGCTCTGCCAGCCGGGAGGTGCACAAGAAGCTGGGAGGGAGCACGGCCAGATCAGCTGACCCAAACCTGATATTCCCTACCATATAACATGATGCTTAGTATGTAAAATGGGGGGAGTTGGCTGAGGGGCAGTGACTGTGGCTCGGGAACTGGCTGGGCATCAGTTGGTGGGTGATGAGCAATTGTATTGTGCATCACTTGTTTTGTGTATTCTGTTGCTGCTGTTGTTGTTGTTGTTGTTGCTGTTGTTGTTGTTGTTGTTGTTATTATTATTATTATTATTATTATTGCCTTCCTCTTCTGCCCTATTAAACTGTCTTTATCTCAACCCACGACTTTTACTTTTTTTCTCCCAATTTCTCTCCCCCATCTCACTGTTGGGGGGGAGTGAGTGAGCAGCTGTGTGGTGCTTAGTTGCTGGCTGGAGTAAGCCACACCACCTAGGTATTCAGAACCATCCAAACGCTGACATAATACAGTGTAACACCCTAGAAAAGGCTGCCTAGTTAGAACAGTGTCTTAAGGGTTTTTGCGCTCTTATTTTGCTCTCTCCCCTCCCATTTTCAGTTGAGTAACTTTTCCTCCACTTCAGTATTGAGCTAGATGAAAAGTTATATGGAACTATTTAACAGATACTTCATTTTTTGAGTTTTTTTCTGAGGTTTTTTGTCCTCACCAGCTGACAACGTGTTTGTTAATAATGTATCATTTTTCCTTTTCTTTCTCAAATGTGTACTAAATTTGCATTGCGTATGAAACCTGTATTATCTGGAAAAAAGAATAGTTATTACTTCTGGTTGTTTTTAAATGTTATGGTTAAGATAGTGTGTTTCAACGAAATTCCTGAATATTCTTAGAGCTGTAGGATCCAAGGTTGTGAAGGGTATGGGTTGTAATGTAAAAGCTTGAGAAGATTTAGTGGAAAATAGTAAGATGCACAGAACTGAGCAGCTATGTTCTTACGTGGACAAGTTTAGTGTTGACGGGCTTGGATATTGAAGTAGGATTTAGTACTGTTAAATTTAAATTAGAATAGTAAGAAATGATACACAGTATTTGTCACAAAAAAAAAAAGAATTGATAATAAACAAAAACTTAGCATGTCATCAGCTGGCAAGTAAGAGGCTGTGGGTCTGGGCAGGCTTATCAGGCGGAGAAAGGGCGCAGGCTGATATTTGGGTGGGGAAGACAGAGCATGCAGTAGCTGTGAGACAAGTGTGTGAGTGCATGCATGTGTTTGCTAGTGAGCCCCGAGCTGGACCAGCCAGTGAGTAGGGTACCAATGGGGAGGGTAAGAGGGCCTGGGAACTGGTCAGGGGTGTTGCATGGACACAGGGATCTGCTGAAGCGTGTCTGTGTGTGTGTGAATCCAGAGTGTTGAGTGTGTGCTGTCAGTCGTGAGCTTCAGTCTCTACCGGACGAAGAGGAGGGGACTTGGCTGGTGTGCTCATGTTTTATGTCAGTCCTGCATGCAAGTGGTGTTGAAGGCAGCATCTTGTCTGTGGCAGCCTGTGTAGCTGGCCGTGTTGGTGTCTCCTGTGTGTGTGTTTGGGATACATGCTCAGCGTCACTACTGGTTGAACTGGCAAATGAGAAAGCAGCCGCTGCATCCATTGACCAAGGACGGAGAACTCTGGACTGGACTCCAGGGCCTGGCAGGAGGAGTTACTGAGCGCCAAATCTGCTGCAGGCAGTGGCCACTTCTGAAATCCCATAACAAAATGTGATCAGAATACTTATAACCAGCTCCCAAGTTTTCCTTATATTTTTTTTCTTCACAAAAAGCAATTACACTGATGAAAAAGCACATTAATCCCCAAAGATTGTTAATCTTTACAATGTTATACTATCATATAGCCATAAATATAAGCAAAATCCCTAAAGATCTCTTAAAAAGAAGGTGTGTTTGATGAAAACACAAAAAAGTAACTACAGAACAAACCAGAAAAAAAAACAGAAAACTCAATATTGTTGTGAATAAAAATCAAGGTCAAGTTTATCTTGCAGCAAACAGAATGAATATTAATTAAAGATAAAATTTCCACAAGTTAAATAATCTTGTAACACTTTTCTAACATAAAGATACCATAATCGACTAAATCATTGCCTGTTCCTATCATACATATATAAAAAAAACATGGGGTACTTTATCCAAATGGAAAATTACACAACCGGTGCAGTAGTTGTGCAATATTCAGAGCTCACGTGGTGTTCCATTGAAATTTAGAAGACTTGGTCAACGTGCAGTTTTTCTGTTTTTTTAACCCCGCTGAACAAGTAGCATGGGAATCTACCTTAGTGAATAATCAGTGACAATTTTCAAGCACTCTTTATTTATGCTGCATAGTTTAAAGATCTTTATGCTTATTTTGGTATTCACATGTATATATACATTTATATAAACTCTAATTGGCTGTACAAAAAAGCAAAATTCTTTGGTAAGAGAAGCTAATTTGCATTACAGCAGGTATTAGACATGATGTTAGGTAGCTGTTATGAAAGATGCTGGAAAGTTTATATTACATGTCATCCTTGACATACTGTACTTTAGCTTTCATAATCGCCAGTGAGGTTTAACTTTCTCTTCATATTACAGAATCACTGAATTGCTTTCTTTAGCGCACTTAACAGCCTTTTGTGATTCTATAGTCCGGCATTTTCTGTGGATATCACAGTTCCTCTGAACCTTTAAAAAGTGGATCAGAGAATGGCTGATGTTGGAAGGGATTACTGGAGACTGACTAGTCCAACCCTCTGCTTAAGCAGGGCCACTGAGGGCTGGTTGCCCAGGATCATGTCCAGATAGTTTTTGGATATCTCCAGGGACAGAGTCCACAACCTCTCTTGGCAACCTGTGACAATGCTCATTCATCCTCACAGTAGAGGAGTTTTTTCTTATGTTTAAGTGGAATTACTTGTATGTCAGTTTCTGCCTCTTCTCTTTTCCCTGCATACCACTGAGTAGAGCCTGGCTCAGTTTTGTTTGTCGTCCCAACCCCAAGATTAATTAGATCTCCCTTGAGTCTTCTCCAGGTTAAATACTCCCAGCTCTCTCTCAGCCTCTCCTCATATGTCAATACTCCAATCCCCTAATGTTCTTTATGGCTTTTTGCTGAATTTGCTAGAGTATGTCCATGTCCTGCTTATCCTGATACATAATTCCTGTAGCAATTCCTTTTGCTGTAGGAATTATGTATCTGATTTTTGTGCTAAGCAGTAAGATAACATACAGAGCGATTTTCAAGTACCCAGAAGCATCAAGAGGCCCAAATCACTACATCTAAATCTGAATTTCTGGTAGCTCAAAATGCAACAGATACGCTAAAATAAAAATTTTGACCAGTAATCATTAAACTGCTAGCCCATCAAATAAATTCTCATTTGATGAGAACTCAGTAATAGGGGATTGGCGGGGAGTGGGAGTGGGCAATATCATTAAGCAAACAGGCAACTTACAACTGCCAGGCCAGAGAAATGAAGATCCTAAGATATAACATGAAAACATTTGAATGGTCATACTGGTTTAGATGGAATGTGTGCCTAGCCCAGCACACTATCTGGCTACTTAGAAAAAATATAAGAATAATACAAAGCTTGCAGTGATGTTTTTCCTACATCCTTTCCTAGTTTTCTGCAGTTGGCAGTGCAGTGACTCCCTTAAGCCAGGAGTCCTTGCATTTAGTAACTGATGGACTAATTACTTGCAGACTTCTTTTCCATGATTTCTTTTCTAGAGTGTGAAAGGGCTACATAATCTGATACATATCTTATGAAGAGCCATTGCATTAGTATTTGTTCCAAAGTTTATGTAATTTCTGATTTTTAATTTTTTTTCAAAGTAAAAAGATTAAATTCACTGCTTTAAATGTGTATGCACCTTTATTCAAATAATCTGAAACTCTCAGATTTTCTTTCAATCTCTCATAAGCTTACAGGATTTGTAAAGCTAAATTTGGTAATTAAGTGCTTGTTTGCCATTCTTTTCATAATGGTCAGCATGTTATAAATTGTTAGCAGAAATATCTCAGATCTAGAACTGCTTAAAGTAATTCTTGGGGAGGGCAGGGAGAAGACATGGCTAAAATTAATATTGAACTTCTTTTTTCTGAAACCTTTCTAAACTGATTTAAGAATCCTGGTGTGGAGAAGTCAAGTAGTCCCTATAATCCAGTATCCTGATTGTGATACTGACTGATATAAAAAGCTTCATGGTTGTATGCAAGAATATCTAAAGTATCTAGTAATGTAAATATCTAGAGTAAATTAGCTCTATCAAGACCCTATCTTGAGGTACAATAACTAAAAGCTGGCATAAGACTTGAATAATTTAACTACCTGTCTCCTCCCCCACCTTCTTTCTATTAAATTTATATTTTTTTGAAAATGCCTGTCCAATCCCTTATGAATTTTTTTATGTTCCTATCTCAAGTAAAGTGCTTTTATTTCCCTTCAGTGTTTTTCTCTGTCTTTTTCTTTTAGGATATATGAATAGAATGTTCTGCATGTTATTGTTTCTATACTGTACTTTTGTATTTTGTTGTGTGTCTTCTTATTCTTCTTTCTAAGATTGAAAAAAAAGGTCCCAGGTTTTTTGGTTTCCTTTCTTATGAGGCTTTTTAAATCTCTTCAATCGTTGTTATCCTCCATCGCCCTGTATCTGGTATCCTCCATAAATGGAGTGGCAATTTTCTATCAGCTACTGCAATGAACCAGAGTTTTAGTTACGTCTACATACCTCAGCAAAACTGTAAAACCAATAATTATGGAAACTGTGTCTACCATACAAGGTCGATTTTAACTGATGCTCCTGTTGAGGATAATCAAGTCTGCCTCCATATAAGTAAATGGAAGCTAGTGAGCATGCAGAAATGAAGCACAACTATCAGCTAAATAGTTTAGGACCTCATCCTGCGTGAGTGTCGTATATATTTATTGTTCATTGAAGTTAATAGGTACTGAGGTCATGCAGTGGCACTTTAAAACACGAGGACCTTATTCTACATTAATCTACATTTACACTTTATTTTTGTTTTAGCTTTAATATTAAAGCACTTCAAAGGAAGATGTAATAACCATTACAACTACAATTTGTCATGTTTCAACTGTTTTATTTCTGTATGCAATTTAATAGCTTTGGCTTTTCAATGGTTGAGCACATTTGATTTAATGCTCTCTTCACATTTATCTGTGTGGTGAGGACAAAGACTAGTTTTGATCTGGTGCCTCAAATGTACAACTCCAAACTCTTTGCTGGAATTTTGGTACTGACAATTATTACTAAAACATTTGAAAGGATGAAGAAACAATTGTAAGGAGAGAATGAGAAAGTCATGAAACAAAAAGACCAAAACATGGTGCAAAATGTAAGCTATTATCATCAGTGATAGGGATTGAGCTTCATTAAAATCAACGTTTTCAGTAATACTCAAGGAGTAACTTCAAACTGTAGCTGTATGGAATACTCTTTTAGTAATGACAATGTGTTTGAAACAAACTTTTTTAGAGTTAAAATTTTAAAAATTCAAACTGCCTACAAAGGAAAAAACCCAGACACTAGTTAGAAATAACGAGCAAGGACAATTAAGGAACAAGGACAAAATATTTGCAAGTGCTACAGCAACTGTTTACAGACATAAAATGGTTTGAAATAAATTATAGAAATGTAATAAATTTTTAAAATAGTTTGTCATGTATATGTGCATGTCTTACAATATAGTGTATGTAATATGCATAAACAAAATTTAGATATAGTAAATATTTAATAGCATAGATAGTCTGCCTATACTCTGAAATATATAAGTATAATAAAATACAAAATAGAAAAAAGAGTGGATAAATATTAGTATTAAACAACATAGTGAAAAAGTATAGATGGAAGAATGTAACAAAAAGAAGTCACGTTCAAATGCTGTTTATTATTATTATATATAAAACTGTAATAAAGCAGAAAGGATAGACGTTAATTCAGGCTTTTGCAAATAAACCAAAACCAGAAAGAGTTCCAAAGAGTTTGAGAAGTGAGAAAAATGTAAAAAGGCCACTTAAAAATGTAAAAGCAGTACAAGCTCCTTAAGGAGGTGAATTTTCTGTAGTGCTCAGTAAAAAGGATCCAATTCTCAGCTTATCCCTCAGCACTGTGGCTATTAAAGATAAATGGTACCTATGCTGGATTAATTTTTGTCAAAACTAGAACATTTTTTAAAATTTACATTTTTCCACATTACACTTTCTAATAATGATTAGAACTACTAAGGTAGGGAGATAATGGGAAGTAAATAATAGCTAAGAAGTAGAAAGAATACCTCAGAAACAGTTAATGTAAAAATCTTCAAAAACTGATTACCCGCCTGTATGTGAATCAACTTCATAGTCAGAATTAAATCAACTCTAGTGTGAAATAGAGAACAGGAGTAAATATTTTCCTCATTTTAAGATATGCTTTTATCCTGTAACCTTGAATGAAGAACTTTATGCTGGTACAGCAGATAATTTGTAAACCAGAATTACCTGCTTTTAAGTACTCAATAGAAGATTAACTTTGTGACCTTAGAGTCATGACATGCTTGACTTCCATGAAAGGGAAGACACAGAACATTGTGCATTCTGCCAACTGTCTTCTGGTTTAAAGTATCTAATGGCTGATAGAATCAAGAAAATTTAAATAGGTAATTCAAGCATTTGATTTTTACCAATTAATTGACTGGAATAATTACCACATTCAGCTTTCTTACATGGTGTCTTCTCTACGCATTCTTTAATCACATGGTCATATTCAGCTGTCTATGATTTCCTAAAGAGCAGTTCATAATATTAAAGTGCAGTCAATTAGAGAGGGAAGGTAATCTTGCTAAACCCAGCCTAAGGATATTCTCGCATTTTAAAGGGTTGACTTCTTATCTGAATTTGACAATTGGATTATTTAAATTTATATTGACTTTTGTCAAACTGTTTAAATGTGTAGCTCACAATTTAACTTATAGTTGCACCAACCTGTTAAAACAGATTTGCTAAGATGATAAAATAAACTCATTGCACATTCTAACAATAATGAGCTGTGAGTTTGTTACAGGGAAGGTGTAAGAATCTGAGGTGAACATGTAACTTCCTTCTGTGCTTGGCTGAGTGATAATTCTTGAAGCAAGCTTCTTGGCTTAGAAGTTTTACCCCTTGTTTGCTCTTCATACCTTCTATCTCATTGGAAAAAAGCTCAACCTTTTTTAATCTTTCACCATGATTGCTTCCTCCATCTCTTACTGGTTTATCATTTTGCAGATCTGAAATTCTAAAAGTTCCAAGAAGGTAATAATTGTGTGTTGCAGAACTTCTAGGCAGGCCAGAGGCAAGAACAGAAGCACTCAGTGGTATGTAATTTAAAATTCGTTTACTAGGAAAGATAGGTACAGTGGGTGGATTGTGATTTCTTTTCTAAGGCCGTTCTGTGGCACTTGCACTGTGGTCTCACACACACCAGGGCCCTTAGCCACTCTGGTCTAGTGTTGACCAGCAGCATGGACCCAGGAAACAGGACATTCGCTCTAGCTGCTCTGCGTGCCTAAGTCCTGGCTGGTGGCCTGGCCTCAATGCATCGTGCTTGCGCCTCTGACTCAGCTTTCTGTAGAATCTTGGACATGGCGAGAGGACAGTTGTTTTAACTACTTATTGCTTTCTAAAGTAGACTGTTGGCAGAAGCTGGCAATGGCTTGTCTGGTCATGTGGCACCAGTCTAATTTCATTGACATTCTCCATACCGAAGGTCAATGAATGGTTTTCATGGTGTTTTCTAACATGTTCTGCTCTCCCACCCCAAATGTGTCACAGAAGTGAGGAGTTAGCAACAGTTAGGTAACAAAGTTAATCTATTGCCTAATTGCTTTTCCAGCTTGTACTGGATTAGTTTAGTGAGTCAGAACTGGGCAGATGTAGTAAAGGGTCTCACATGCCTGGGCTTTACCCTGTAACATGCACCTGTGCTACCTGAAGGTAATGACAAATAATTAAAGATCTGAAAGGCTCTCCTCTTCTTTGTGTCATTATGTAAGACTTCTAGCTCATGCATATGAGCTGCGTATATGCCAGCAGCTGTGGGAAAACCATCTCTGGGGCAGAGATTCTGTGACATAAATGGAAGTAGCCTTACCAGTATTTGGATAGCATCTGCTATTTAAAGTCTGTGATGCAAATGTTGAGAGTCTCATCGTTGAAGGGCAAAGAAAGGAGTAGACATATGGGAGGCTAGCATGATGCTTATGTTCTGCACTGATAGCACCATAGTCCTATCTATCATGCATTTCTGTGGATCTCATCTTTGTTCACAGGCACATACATTCATATTCCACAGAGTACAGAGTCCATAAGAACAAAAGAAAAATATCTTCAAATGGATAAATTATACCTTTTCTTAAAAAACAATATTTTCTCATTTGCTGAGGAATTTAATTAATTTTGTTTTGGTTTGGTTTTGTTTTTCCTTGCAGGCGTATTTACCTCTGGTTAAGTAAAATATCATAGTATTTTTTGCTGTGACAAAAATACCATTTCATCTAAAGAAAAGTAAGGTGGTGAGGCTATTTTACTGTGAGATGATTTAAAAAAAAGATTTAGCTCAGTTGTTTGACTCTCATACCCATTGAAATTTCCTGCCTTTGGTTTTCACATATCTTATGATTCTAGTGCTAGTTGTGTTTGTCATTCAGCCAATTAAATTCACATTGAGAACAACCATTGTGAGGGAAGAGAGTGTCATTCTAATGATCCCCTATTATTTTTTACGTTCTTGTACACTAAGTGGAATTTCAAGAAAGTATTGGAACCTGACAGCAGAAGGGAAGTATTCTTGTTAGTGAAAACTAAGATGAAGACATTGTTATCTTTCTGAGATGCTGGGATTTATCTTCACAAACTGTGAATTCAGAGTGTCCTTATGTTCATCTATAATTGCCAAATCTCTGTTATTTGTATTGACATCTTGAATGAATGTAGTCAAATCAATATATCTCAGTGGAGGTGACTTTTTAGAAGTAAATGATGTGTACAGCGTGTGAGAATGATTGTTTTAGTCTTGATCCAATGTAAACTGCTTAATGAGAGTACATTATTCGTTTCAATTATGCTGTTCGTTAAAGCTATTTATTTAAATTAAGAATATTTCTTTCTAAATGAAAAGTTTAAAATCATTGACTTCTGTAAATTGTTGCTACAATTGCAAGTGACAAATTAATGTCATACTCCATAAACAATACAATCTTTTACTTATGTAATAGCAACCCCATTGGCTGCCAAGCTGAAGACTGGACCAGATTTAGAAAGAAGCTGCTGCTAGTGCTTTTATTAAAAGACCGTGTTTCTACTGACAAGAACTTCAGCAATTCATGTATCTGCTGACTGGCAGTCTCCAGCAGAGTCCTGGGTAGAAATATTTTCTTGTGCTATTTGAACTTTGGAGACTTCAAATTCTTTTTTTGCTTTTGTACTGAAGCAAGCCCAAACTTTTTGAAACATAGTCAAAGCATAAAGTAGTAAGGCTTAGAAAAGGAGGAAGGTAAAAAATCCTGAATAGTCTGATAGAAACATGCCTTACCTGATGTTCCTGTACCTTGAACTGTCACAAATATGTGCAGATGCTCTAATCAACAGCAGAAGGCCACTCTTGGGTAGATCTCTATATTGGAGAGAGATTGCGCTTATATAGACAGGTTGTTGTTTATGTGATAGGCTTGGAATCTCACTTTTCCAAATTCACAGCGAAATGTCATGGATAGAAGACAGCTGGTTGTTGGAAAAGAGTCTCCTGTAACAGAAACTACACTGTTCAACTGAGCAGCCTTTTCTACATATTTGTGCTTGCTAACAGAAAGCACTATAGCCTCCATTTGTATATGCATGTATATGCACCAAACCATTAGTACATCTGATATTACAATAGGTTGTTTCATAAAACAAAAAAAGGTATATTGCATAAAATCTCATTGCTATGAATAGCTTTTTCTTTTAAAAACAGAACAATTTTTTTCCTTTTAACAATAGAGCAAACATTAAAAGCAAAGGACTAATGTAGTGTTCACAAGTGCATAAAAATCTTAAATGCTTCCATTTTTCAGGTTACAAAAATGTTTATGTCCACAACAATTCATAGAGTTTAAACTTCTGTGCTTAACTCAAATATTATGTCTCAAACATTTTAAGAGAAATGCCTAATTCATTGCTCTTCCACTGACTCCAAGAAGCCTACAACTGTAGACAGTGAAAGATGTCATATTACTGATAGAGATACACTCTAACTAATCCACATCTATTGAACCTCAATCAGGAGATAATTTATGGCTGTCTTTGTTGTACAGAATATAAAATCAGGGGACCATATTGGTCCTTCTGATCTTTTTTTTTTAAATCTATAGGTACATATTTCATCAGCTGAATTGGAAGAATTACAGGTATGTATGTAATCGTATCATTTTGCAAAAGATACCATAAATAAGTATTATACAGAGAGGGCATTCAACAGCTGACAGCATATCAAAATACCGTATTGGATCAGGTTAAAGGTCCACCTATCTTTGTACTCTATGGCAAGTAGTAGATGGGAAGGCAAGTAGCAGGTCTGTCAAGCAGCTGATTCTTTGGGTTTCTGTAGAGTATTCCCATTGTAGGTGGATACACAGCTATTCACTTAACTGTCTGTGAGATAGTACTAAACCAAGAAAAATTAAATCAAAACCAAACCAAACCAACAGCCAACCAGTCGGCCAAACAAGCAAACAAAACCCCCAAGCCCCACAGTACCAGAAAGAGGAGGAGGAGGAAAGTTCATTTTTTCTTAAATTAAATTCAAAACCAGTTTAGGAGTGTTCCTTTCAATTTTGGCCAGTTCTGATTCAGATCTTAACACTTTTCACAGGCCACCTCTACAGAAGTAGGAGGCTTAAATATTTCCAATATGAGATCTTTCTAGACTTTACATAAAAGAAACAGTAGAGTATATGATTTTTCCTTTCTTTACCCCAAACAGAAATAAAACAGTACAGTTGTACAAAATATAATCTCTCCTAAAATCTAGTCTTTTATGATACACTGTTTAATCTGCTATAAAATTTAACATAGAGGCATGCATACAGATGGATCTGCATGTGCTTGCAAAATTTCAAAGGAACAGCAATACTCTTTGTAAAGAACCAATATTACAGTAGACCCATCCTCAAAATCCAGTAGCTCCTACATAAAACAATACACAGACTGTAAGTGAAAGTGCATTTGCAATGTGACCTTGCTAAATACAGAATGACAACAGAAGATTAGCCTTCCAGACCCACAAAGTATTGTTTAAAAGAATTTACACTGTCAGTGAGGAAAATCTCCATATATAGTTTCCCCAACTGCCAACTTTTTAATTTAATATGTAGTTTAACAGCAATTCTATGTTTAAATGACCCAGTTTTCACCAGATGTTTCTATTAACTCATCCACGAGGCGATGCTGAAAGGGATGTATTTTTAATAAGTGGAGATCTATATGATCTTATGAATTTGTATTTGCCCCCTAACTATTACAACAACAATAAGATCTTCAAGTTTACTGAATGTTCATGAAATGCACAATCCTTGATATCAGATATGCTGTTCTTTACTTTGTTGGTTTTTTAAAAAAATTGTATTTTCATCCATATAAAGTCACAGAGTTGAAAATGTTATACATGTGAAGGCAGGCAAATGCTTTTTCAGATGAATCTGTGAAGAAGTATCTGTGAGCAATATAAAGAACCTGATCAATAGAAAACAGAAGAGAAGCAGGAAAAGGATATTAAAATTAGGGATGAAGGAGCTAACCTTGGAGCAGGGAACACAGTTAAGGTTTGCTTCTCTGTGCATCAGAAACACGGGATCAATAAAGACATTGCTTAAACTGAAAATAAAAATTACCTGTGTAAATGTGCTTTATTATCCTGGGCCTTTGTGATTATGTGGTTTAGAGACTTTTCTGCTGTTGTTCAGTTCTGCATTGCTTATTTTTTTCTTCTACAACTTATCAGTCTGTTTTTTTCCTGGAAAAAAGCTGTCTTCTACAGCTTAAACCTACTTGTCTATCTACATACATTTATCTACACTATTTTATAGAAATACAGAATACTACAAATGAGCATGGGAAAAAAAAAATTCAGTCTGTGTTATAGCTCCATGTATCAGGAAACAAGAAAAGAAAGGTAACTTTGAGGCACGATACAAGCCAGATGCTGAGATGAGTTAAATCAGAGAGATCCATAAATTCGTGTAGTCTCAGACTATGATTCGAGCTTTCACATTTTGTATGAGACTTACTGAACTGACAGGGCAGCAGTATCTGCTGATGCTCTCAGTTCTCCTTAATGATTCACATTAGATGGATTGTAACGCTTACAGGTGTGTAAACTGACAAAAGTCAGCAATAGGCCATGGTTCAGTCTTTCTCAACCAAAAAGCTGTGAAACCTTGAACTGAATGCTAACTTATAGAAAAAGACATCGCATGCCAATCATACTGTAATCATAGTGGTGAAGAGAATGCAAGCGCTTCTGTAAGATATGTTTTGATTGAAAAGAACCTGCTAAGAGGTCAGAAATGCTACTTGTGAGTTGCAGGAACAAGTGAATTGTATATTGTATTTTTCTTCTTCTTCCAAGGATTGAAACAATAGATAAATTTTTGTGTTTGATAAAGGCTTGTTCCTAAGAGTTCAGAAAAGAGAACTGAAAGAATCAAAGAAAACCCACATCCTTCTATAGTTCTAAATCTTATTTTTTGCAGAGAAACATCTTTGGATTTTTTTAATATACTCAAGAATCTAGGAAATAGATGCAAAAAAAAAAAAAGCAAAGGCTACAGATCAAAATGAGAAAAAGCATACTGAATTGGAATGAAGTTCTGCCAGTCTAGAAAATCACAAGGTTGATCTTTACAGGCAATCAGGGTTGATTGAAAGACTGTGTCCCTCTAACAGCGAATCTGGTGAAATGATGACCTCCAATTTTGACAGAAAACATCTGTGTGGTTCTTCAAGAGACAGCAGGAACTGGAAAAGGGGCATCTTCTATAACAAAAGCTCTTTCCACATTTGCAGATAACAAGTCAGCTTTACAATTACTTTGAGTATGTGATTACTCATGTTAATGAGATGTTGCCTGGAATCTCCTTTTCAAGCACTACATCAAGAAATTTGTGTTGAATCATATCCAGTAGTAAGATATTACTTATGAAACATAATTTTCTCCAGTGTATCCAGCAAGAGAAACAACAAATGACTTAAAAGGACAGAGCCAGTCTTAGAAAACTTTTGATGACAAAGGCTAGACATGAACATATTCAAATGATCATCTAAGGTAATATCTTTTAAAAGATTAGAGGCCATGTCAAACTGTTGAACTCAGCTCTGTGAATCTGCTGTTGACATTAGAGTTTATTTTATACATTTTATAAAATGAAATATTTATAGAGGCATTGAAGAGGAAGGGGGCCTTGTACACTTGTAGAAACAATCAGAATGAATATGATCATTCTGTCTCTTTTGCTTACACATAGAATCATAGAGTAGTTTGGGTTGGAAGGGACCTTTAAAGGCCATCTACTCCAACCCCCCTGCAATGAGCAGGGACATCTTCAACTAGATCAGGTTGCTCAGAGCCCCGTCCAACCTGACCTGGAATGTTTCCAGGGATGGGGCATCTACCACCTCTCTGAGCAACCTGTGCCAGTGCCTCACCACCCTCACCGTGAAAAATTTCTTTGTTATATCTGGTCTAAATTTACCCTCTTTTAGTTTAAAACCATTACCCCTTGCTGTATTGCTACAGGCCCTGCTAAAAAGTTTGTCCCTATCTTTCTTCTAAGCCCCCTTTAAGTACTGGAAGGCTGCAGTAAGGTCTTCCTGGAGCCTTCTCTTGTCCAAGCTGAACAACCCCAACTCTCCCAGCCTGTCCTCACAGGAGAGCTGTTCCATCCCTCTAATAATTTTTGTGGCCTCCTCTGGACCTGCTCCAACAGGTCCATGTCTTTCCTGGACTGAGGGCTCCAGAGCTGGATGCAGTACTCTAGGTGGGGTCTCACCAGAGCGGAATATTACACATGCATATTACATTTCCCTAGAGCAAATGAGCCAGAGTCAAGCCTTATTTCTGCTTCTTAAAGTGATTAACATCTTTTTTAATTCCCCTCAGTCTGCAAAGAAAGACTTTGCTCAGGCTGATGGTATAGAGAAACAAGAGGAATGGCCTCCTTTATTCTGGGTCCATTTTTTAATGGATCAATCACTGCCTTTTGTATCAGCAGGTTTCATAGTGTGGCAGATTTAACTTTTAATAGATAACTAAAAATTTATTACCTTAGAATAACATGAGTGTTTTCAGTTTAGGAATGACATCTTTAAAGATTAAATTCAGCTAGTGATACTGGACAGAAACTACTTATGCTTTTCAGAGTTTTGGGTTTTTTTCCCCTCCAATTTAAATCTCCTTCCCTTTTCCCTTAAAAGCATATTATAGTTCCTTTAATTTAAATAAATGAGGAGATAAGTGAATAAGGAAAATATGAGGAAGTGAAGTATGGTTCGTTGCAGTAGATTGAACTCTCTTCTGACTTAGCTTTTATAGTTGATTTGAATGGTATTTTTTAATTATTATGTTTTTATTATTCTGTTCATATTATACAAAAGATGATTTTCAAATGGGATTTTTGTGTGTTAAATGATTATTTGAATTGAAAGATTGCTGGAATGTCGTGTGCATTAGATTCAGTGACTCCAGCTGTGGAAGCAGAATATCTGAGGTACTAAAGCTCAAGAGCAAATGTAAATAAGAGGACCTTTAACCTAACTAGCCAACCTGTCAGAAAAGTGGCTGCAAAGCAGAATCTCTTAACGTTGGATAGTTGCCCTTGAAAATGTTTCTGAAATATTAAAGCATATATGTGAGCAACCATGGGAATTATTGAAGCAGAGGATAAAAACCAGTAAACAGTGGAGGATTTTAAAATAAAAAAGGTTTTATACTTCCCCTGTAAGTCCATGGGGTAAATTTGAAGTTCTTTTTCAACAAGAGTCAGTCCTTGCAAAAATAGAGGGAAGAGGATTTTCTCTGCTTCAAAAGGTTTTCTAATGTTTTCCCAAGTTAACACTTAAAAGTACTTCTTCTGAGGCTTGAGGAGAATTTTAAAATTGGAAAGACTGAACATCTGTCCCTTGTTCTAGAATTTGAAATTTAATCCAATGGAGTAAAGGCACTGTAGCTCACTTCTCTGGTATAGATATGCACCAACAGCTCAAGAGGGTCAAACTTTTTAATTAGTCTCCAGAACTCCAGAAGTTCCACTGGCTTTTAATCAGAGGTGAGCTTTGAAAGTGTGTTTAAAGTGCTACATTTGCACTTTAAAATTACCAAATCACCTTTGAGTGCATAGTTCATACATATAATACAGCAGAAAGCAAATAAAAATTGAGCTGTTAGGACAAAGCAAATTTGTCAAGTGTCAGCTCTCAGAAAATTTATAAAACAGACATTATAGGACGTATTATACTGCATGCAGCAGAAAGAAATGTAAAAGAGATCACAGTGTGAATGATATTATTTTACAGTTATTAAGAAACATAATTTTAGTAGGCAGTGATCAGTAGAGGATGCATTCAGTTGTCTGGGCATGTTTATTAACCAAAATATATATAACCAAATCTAAAATTTGCACAGATACATTTTACCAAAGGTAAAATTACGCTTCTGCTCTCATTCTTGTACATAGGGTACCATCTTGAAAGCAGTACTGGTAGGAAATCAGATCTCAGAGGAGCTTTGATCTCTTTTTTGATATATCTTTGCTATAATAAGCAAAAAGTTTACAGCACTTCCCAGTCTGCAATAAATTACTTTATGTGCCTATTAGCCATTTGGAAAGGCATACTTATGTATAAGGAAACTGTTACCTGAAATAGGCAGACATATCCAATGACCATCCAAGACAGAATTTTAGACAATATACAGGAATATAAAGCTGAAAAATGTCCTGGACAAAGGAGATGTATTAGGATAACAGCTACAGAATTGAAGCCAAAAAGAGAGAGATCTATTATCAGTATAATTTTTTCAGAAATATTTTAAAATGTGCTAAATGTGCAAAAGTGTGCAAGCATATAAATCAGAAAAAGACTCCTTGAATTTCCACTTATTTTGGGGCAGAACTAAACTGATTTATCGTAACTGAAATTTATGAAATTCTGAAGTTCACAATAGTTATGAAGTTGTCCCTTTGCATGACACCCAGTGAAAGTTTCAGTAGCTCTGTATGGTTTTCTTATATGCAATGAGAATATTAGGATAAAAAATAATATGAAGTATCTTGTATGAAACTGATACCACATGACTAAGAGAATATATTATCAAACGTATAAAATTAATGATTAAAGCCAGCAATAAAATGCAGCTAAATATGGATAAGCTAAAATTAGGAATCTCTATATGAGGAAAACAGAATTGCTAAGAAAAGTTTAAATGTAAAGCATGTAAAATGTAAAGAACTTTGATACAATTTGGTTTATTTTCAGAATAACATAAAAAGGAAAGACAGGAAAACAGTGATGATTTAAGAAAAAGAATCACATTCAAAATAGCTGTCAGGAGCACTTTTTTTCATGCAGAGAATGATAAATGTGTGAAACAGGCTGTCAAGCATAGTTGCTCAGGCAAAAACACAGGGGTCATATGAGAAAAATGAGATGCCTTCCACAAGGGAATGAAGTACTAAGAATGGGTGAACTTGGACAGGCTGTATAACCTCTTTCATTCCCTGATGAGATGTTATGTTACGCTCTCAGTTGTATTTTCTGCAATTGTTTAATTGAAAAATTCATTCTGGTTGCAGCTTTATAACATTGTCAGAGGACTTCTTAATTCTGGTCTGGAATTTGCATTCTGATAATATATTTTGAAGACTGAATATTAGTGTAACATTAAACAATGCTGATCCTTTTATCCTTATTCCTTGAAGTATTCAGGTGAATTAGTGTCATGTGTGAGGATGTCAGGCCAATCTATGTTATGGTTAAGAGTCATTTGAATGGTATGGTTTGTGTTTTACCGTGTCTTTTTGGTAGAAGACTTGAGTGCAGAACAGTGAGGTTTTTAGCTGAACTGTGATGGAAGAAAATATTAAGTTGTGGTGACATTTTACAAAACTTTTCTTGTCCTTTTGACAGTGTTCTTTTTTTAAGCACAAGGACTTCATGACCTTGCAATCACTACTAATTCCAAGGTGTTTTTACTACTTTACAGAAAAAAAAAAGGATGATACAGATTATAATCAACTTCACAGCATTTAATAGTTGTTTGTATATGACATCAAAGCAGGGCAGTACCAGGAGATACTCTTGAGGACAGGGCTGCCATTCAGAGTGACCTAGATGGTATGAAGGAGCAGGCCACCATCAACCTTCTGAAATTCAACCACGACAAATTCAAAGTTTTTCTCGTGGGAAGGGGGAAGCCCCTGCAGCAACACAAGCTGGAACCTGACTGTCGGCGGTGCGGTGCTGGTAGCTGGCAAGCTAGGCAGAAGCCAGCAGCGTGCCCTGGCAGCAAAGCAGGCTGAGGGCAACCAGGTGTGTACTGGTGCATGGCCAGGAGATCCAGGGGAGTGACTATCCCCTTCTCACCAGCTCTCGTGAGACCACATCTAGTATCTTGCATCCAGTTTTGGGCCCTCCTGAAACAAAGGTCTGAGACAAGGAAGAAGGTTTTAATGTGTAAAATCAATCAAATGTGAGTTTTGTAAGTTTCCTTTTGTATGCGAGGATTGTGTAAGATAAACTACTGTGGACAACTTCTTTTATCTTAACCAATTAACGGTCAGGAACCGATAAGAACCAGAACAATGTTAAAATACAAGCTAAGCAAGTAGATAAGAAAAGAGTTCCTCTGGAGGACAGACAAGTTAAGGGGACCAAGCACTGCAAAAACCCACCAGAGACCACCAGAGGACCACCGCCTCATTTAACAGCGCACATGTCAGGGACATTTGAGTACGTTAAACTTTTCTCGGAAATGTCATGAATATGCTAACAATTGCAATGAATACGAATGTATGTACTCTATCTAATTCAGATGCTGGTAACACGAGGCACGCGTGTTAGGAGGGGATATCCCCCATGCGTCCGGCGCTGTAATTAAGATGTCTGCTTAAAAACACTTTGATGTTATTAAGTTTGAATTTCTTAAATTTGAATTTCTTTGCATCACTCCAATAGAGGAAACACATGAATTATCTGGAGTGAATTTAAAAGGGCCCCCAAGCTGATCAGGGTCTAGATGCTTGTCCTGTGAGGGAGGCTGAGGGATCTGGCCTTGTTTAGCATGGAGAAGAGATGGATTTTGGGGGATGTAACAACACCCAGCTGTACCTACCAGGAGGTCACCAAGAAGGCAGAACCAGGCCCCTCACAGAGGTCCGTGGAGGGAGGATGAGGGTCAACAGCCATAAATGGCAACGAGAGGGTTGATCTGGATAGAACAAAAGAACACTGCTGTGTGTTCTTTTGAAAAACTGTTAGTACCTTTGCTCTAGAACCTCTGTGGAAGGTGTTCTGAGTTCAGAAAGCTTTTGTCTTTGAGTGTGAATTTACCTTTCATACTTGCACCTGGGAAAAATACTGGTTGTAGTTTTCCCGAAGTCACTTTTAAAAGGAGGCCCTTTGTAACTTTCTAATACCTGAAATTCTTTGTATGTTGTTTTCTCCTTGCTTTTCTTGCTTCTTCGATTCTTTGGCTGAGATTTTAGCATCTCTGGAATGGGACCTCTTTTTGAGGATATTTTGATTTAGTTCATATTTTCACTAGCAACATTTAAATAAAGATTTAATTCTTTAAGTACTAAAATGTATCGTATAACTGAGTAACAAGAAGGGATTTAATGCCGATTAAGAAATGTTTTTGTAGTGCTGTGGTGCAAGTGCAGCTACTTTCAGAATGCGTACAGTGTCTTCTCCACGTTTTCACACCTGTGACCAGCTGTCCAACTTCTGTATATTTTTCTGCATTTATTTCAGTCCAGTTTCTTTTGATACAATCTTGATGCAGAAATTGTTTAAGAACAAACATTTTTTTCCTTTGCTCTTCTAAATAAAAGACCAGCTGAGCAGTTTAAAGGTACCAGCTGTCCAACTTCTGTATATTTTTCTGCATTTATTTCAGTCCAGTTTCTTTTGATACAATCTTGATACAGAAATTGTTTAAGAACAAACATTTTTTCCTTCGCTCTTCTAAATAAAAGACCAGCTGAGCGATTTAAAGGTCACATTTTCATCTTTTGTGATGAAAATATAAGAAAGACAAACAAAAAAAGCTCTGCATAAAATCTTTGGGTATTTCTAAGTATTTCAAAGAATGTTGTTCTTTCAAATCTGGTAATTAAACTTACATTCTGTAATCCTAGACTTCAAATAATACTACTGAAAATCCTAAGCCACTTCTGTATAAGCTAGTCCTGGAACTGAAGTGGCAAATGGAGCACTTTGCAAAGATTTCAAAATTGGCTGTTTATGAGCTAGGACTAACACTAGGAAGAGGATTGCTGCATCACAACTAATAGACAGCTTGCAGACTTAAAGAGAGATTTCTGCATGATTCTGTGCTGAGCTGTGCAGAAATAACAGCTTAGAGATCATTGCACCATGGTCCATAATTCAGATACGTAGTCTTCTTAACTGAAATTTCTTACATGTAAAAATTGCATTTAACCTGATTGTGCCAGAGAGACACACAGTTACTTTAATGTACTAAATGATCAAACAGTGTTATAAGATGGAAGTGCTGATAGGATTCTGGATATACAATATCCTGTATTACATGAAAGGCATGAGAGGAATGGAAGTTTTGCTAAATCTTCAATATCAAATTAATTTTAATCTCTACCTGGCCTAGGATGATTCATCTAGTGGATGTACTGACATGTTTTCACAAGGTCCTCAAATTGAAGACTGTCTTTTGAAAAGAGTTACTTAATGTAAATTAAATATAAACACGGGATGATACAGGATTATGCTCTAAAATTACTTTGTTCCGTTGTCATAGCTCACCAATGCCATCAACCACAGTGCTATCGGCAGTGAGCCTTTGTACCAAGCTGCAGGTGGCCCGAGTCACAGTTTTAGAACTTTCCAGCATTTCATCCCTAGAAAAGGTATAATTTAAATCTAAGCATGAATCAGGTACCTTGACAGTTCATAGTAGTGTAAAACCACAAGCAAACAAGATGCACAGAGGAAAAAACCACAAAACAAATGAAACATTCCCACACTGAAGAAAAGGCACGTCGTTCTTAAGGTGAAGTGAACTTGCTGAGCTGAACCCCAGGTGGTAGTACAGAGTTGACCTTAGTGATCTTGCCTCCTGCTAAACTGAAATAGTTCCTCTTGACTAATTTACAGTTCATGATAGCTGATACTAGTTATCCTGAGGAAAAAGAAGAGCTTTCTTAACAGAAGGAAAGGGAAAGGTGAAAGTGCAGAAAACATTGCTATGCTTGAAAAAAAGGAAATTGTTAAGGAAGGGTTTAAGGGCAGCCTATACAACAGTC
The DNA here is from genome assembly GCF_000687285.1 of Phaethon lepturus. NCBI lineage: Eukaryota > Metazoa > Chordata > Aves > Phaethontiformes > Phaethontidae > Phaethon > Phaethon lepturus. The sequence continues at coordinate 16,132 of NW_010563937.1, read as the reverse complement.
AGACATTGAAAATATCAGTAATTTGCATTGAGCTATTTGAGTCCTGACACAAAAAGACAGTATATGATTCTACTTAGTTTCAGCACAAGGGGCAGAGCTTAAGTGGTGAGCAGGAGAAAAAGAAAATATGTAGAGCAATGTGACTTGCATGGCTTAGACGTGTTGACTGTGACTGGAGCACCTGATCCTGTTCCATCAGTCAGTGGTCAAATTATTATAAACTTCAGAATGAATAAGAATAAATATTTCAGTGTATTGAAGGTGAAGTGCATTAGCTTGACCTTTTCCCTCTCTCAGTTTTAAAAACTGCATTTTAAACAAAGCATTCACAATTTCATTTTTTTCATATTTTAGGGGTTAATTAGATAGTTTGAAATTCTGTATACTGTTGTGCTTTTCCTTAAGTATGAGTTACAAATCCGAATGTCACCATTAACATCATGTTTAGTTGTGAGCATCTGAATTCCAGCAGTGAATCGCCCTGTTTCAACTCCATCAGGTAAAAAAATGTAAATATTTTGGTATTGATGAACAAAAGTGATTAGCTCCAAAGATGCAAAGGGGAGACAAAGACACAGACTTTTCTTGAATCTGCACAGATACAGACTAAATAGCATCAAATCAGCTGTGGCAGTTACTATTAGCCTGCAGCTATAGCAACACCTTTTCCCCAGCAGGAACAGTTGTAGAGCAAGGAGTCTTAGCAGTAGTAGCCACAGGGGTATACCTGGAGAGAATATTAAAAATGTCTGTATGTAGCATTGGCATTTGATGGTGAGTGCTGAAATGTAGAATGATTTCTCCAGCACAAAAAATCTATTAAAATTAATTCACAAATACCTCTGGGATAGATTTGGTGTTGAAGAATTCTGCAAGATGTGCAAATACTTTCAGCTTTGATGAGGGAATTTATTAAAAGCCACGGGAAAGTGGGTAACCAGAAAATTGAAACTCCCACAAGTTTCTACCATAGTCCAAGAGACTGTGAAAATATATTTACCTTATCCTTTTTGTAAACACACTCTAATTTTAGTAAGAAAAACCTTGTAACTATTACCAGACTTCAGGTTCATTTTATGGACATCTAACTGTTTAACAGCTAACAGACTGTCCAGTACAGTCTTCTAGCAATCTAATGAACCACTCGGGGATAGTCTGTGTAATCATCATAGGTAACAATGAAACAGATAGTGTTAACATTAGGTTTGCGTACCTCCTCAGTGCTCTTAAATCCACCTCAAACCTTCTCTGTGTATTTAAGAGCTATCTTAATAAAAAAAAATAATTCTTTATTTTATCTCACTGACGTACATCAGGGAAAAGGGTATGCATACTGTATTGTTAAATTCCAGAACAGCAAAGTCCATGTAATTATTTAGGTTTGCAACTTATTTGGAGAGAAGCATGCAAAGCAGGAACTACATTATGTTTGTGATGGTCTGTATAATGCATGGTCTTGGCGGTCTAATGTGCAACAGGGTGCAAGACTTTGCGTTACTAGTTTATCACTGGTACAGCTTCCTTTGTACTTTCTTTTACAGTCAACATTTTTTTTTTTTTTTGCAACACCTATCAGAAATTTTCTGGATTGTTCCTAATTTCCATCAACCTCAATATTGTTAAGATGGCATAGTCAAACAGCCCACAGTTAAGATATGATCAAATTAGGATTTTAATCTTAATTTGGGTCCCTTGTGTGAACAGACCTTAACTACATGGTGACTTACTGTTTATTGCACAACACCTTGCCTTATTAATCATGGGTTTTTAAAAAACGGCTAAACAGTATTTTATTTTCTGTCACTATTGAATGTATGCCAAAGACCTCATCTACTGCACACAATTAAAATTTTACTCAGAAATAATTGTTTTATGAGATTTTTTAGGGTGCTCTCCTCTGTACTATGGGAGTGCCTCAGGAGCATTCATTTATCCTCACAATATACTTTTACATTAAACCTGTTTTTACAGATGAGGCTCAGGGACACACAGGAAATTAGTATCCACTAGTTTTCAATGTCCTCTTTGGTACGTCTGAACTTTTTAGGATGAGTTAGTGTTTTAGAGCACAGATATTCATTCTACTGAGCTGTGATTTGCAGAACCATTAACATGATGTTTAGTTGTGAGCATCTGAATTCCAGCAGTGAATCGCCCTGTTTCGACTCCATCAGGCAAAACAATTTAAATATTTTGGTATTGATGAACAAAAGTGATTAGCTCCAAAGATGCAAAGGGGAGACAAAGACACAGTCTTTTCTTGAACCTGCACAGATACAGACTAGTTGACGATTTAAGGATAGAGAAGTATCAAGTCAGTGATGAACGGTGGAAAAATGGGTGTGTGATTTACTATATATTTCATAGGAACACTGTGGAAAAAATAGTGCAATTTCAGGCCTGCACATTTTTCAGGGCAACATGCAATTCTTTTATCTTTGTGAATAGTATTTATTTTCTTGTAATTTCCTGTTTCAGGTGCTGTGTAATTTCCTACTAGTGAAATGAACAGTGAAGGCCATCCTACAAGTAATTCTCCCTTTTGTTTCACACCCTGAATATTTACCAAAGCATTATCCATCCTGTATACAGAATAAGGCAATAATGTAATATCGCAGTCTTCTTGTGCACAGATCTCTCAACTATTTCACTTTCCTTCCTCTGTATTTTAAGACTCTGGTCTCTTTAGTCTCAGAATCCCCTCCCATTCACGATCTATAGGTTTGGCATTCTTGTCTAGCTATTTTCAATGTCTTTATCTATACCCCTCTAGTCCTACTGTTATGTTTTGCTGGTCACAGTCTACTTATTTCTCTCAGCCTTCCTTCTTCGTATGAATAAAATACCTTCATTTCACAGGCTGCTGGTACATGAGTCCATCAAAATTAGATTAAGATCCCATCCAGGATGAGAAGAGCTTTGAGCAATAATTAGAAGGCAAGTTGGCAATTTTCCTGTTGTGCTCCTGTGTTTGACCCCTGAAAGGTGCTCACCAAGTATTGCCATGAAATCTGGTCATCACTAGGAAGTGTGGGAAAGCACAAACATATGCAAACAGTTTAAGATCTTTGGAAATTTAACTGTACGGAGCACATAGGAGTAGTTTGAAAGTTGCCTTAAAAGGCTGCTTGTGGCAATTCTGACTGAGAAAGCATAGTGCCATTGTCTGTTGGGCATTTGTCACCTTAAGGTAGTTCAGCACCCAGATGCAGGCTTCCACCTATGAAAGTATTAAAGGCTTTCAGTTCAAACAGCAGAACTATTTTTCATTCTGGACCAAGGCATATTTCTCCTTGTTCTGCTCTCAGAAATAGGTATGATTTTGCTGTATATTAAGATAAATAAACAAATAAATTGTAGCAGAATGTTATAAACAGTCAGCATGAAATACTTGAATCCAAGTGATTAAAGCCTGATTTAGGTGAAAATGAGATGTCACAATAGATAGAGTTGGGCAAATACAGCAAAATGAGTTGCAGTAATCATCAGTTGCTGCAGATGCAAAAGGCTTATGCAAACTGTACTTAAATTCAGGTTTTATATAAACAAATTTGAAAGTCTCAGTACTGTATTCCAAAGAAGGTAAATAGGCAAAATTTGATTAAACTGCTTAACACTTTGGGAATATACATTCTAAAAAAGATTGCATTTATATAGTTATCTTCAGTGTCTTTCTTAAAACAAGTCATGCAACTTCAGAAATCTGCATATAGTAAACACAGCAATCATTCTGGATTTAGAATAATCTCTTTCTTATATTTCAGTAGTAAAAACAGTGGCTGAATTCCGTTATCCTGATCTATCTCTTTTTTTAAGCACTAATTGTGATGATACTTATTTTCAAAGTATTCGTATGTTAAGACGTTACTTTCTGATAGCTGGGTGCTGCAATAAAAATGCTGTTACATTTGAAAACATGAGATATCATAGAATCATTTAGGTCGGAAAATATTTTTAAGACCACCGAGTCCAACCGTAAACCTAACACTGCCAAGTCCACCACTAAACCATGTCCCTAAGCACCACATCTACACATCTTTTAAGTACCTCCAGGTATGGTGACTCAGCCACTTCCCTGGGCTTGAATTCAATTTCCAATGTTTGACAACCCTTTTTGGTGAAGAAATTTTTCCTAATATTCAATCTAAACCTCCCTCGGTGAGAGACCACCCCCCCCCTGGCTACAACCTCCTCCCAGGTGGTTGTAGGGAGCGATAAGGTCTCCCCTCAGCCTCATCTTCTCCAGGCTAAACAACCCCAGTTCCCTCAGCCACTCCTCATAGGACTCGCAAATACGCAGATACACAGCAAATCATTGTTTTTCGTTAAGCTAAAGGCTAAACACCCCCAGTTCCCTCAGCCACTCCTCATAGGACTTGCAAATATGCAGATATACAGCAAATCATTGTTTTTCATTAAGCTAAGTAATATAAATTTCAATATGTACTAATGAAAGGATCACATCCTTGCATTAATGATACACAGCTGAAAGGGAGATGTGAGAAGTCCAGTTAATTGACACCTTTTTTCCAAAAGTGACTAAATATTTCGGTTTAGGTGCCTAATGTCAGAAAAAGGGACAATTTTCAAAAACATTGATTGTACTTCCTCTAAAAATCAAATTCATTAACATGTTTAATGTCAGCCATACAGATTAGAGACATCCAAATTCATTAGTCATATTTGAAATCCCTGGCTATTATTAATGAAGATTTGTTAAACCACTAACAACAACTTCACTTTAATTATTCTTTTTATCTAATCCGTTACATTCTCAAATCCTCAATCTCTTCTTTTTCTGTGTTTATGAAGTGCTTTGAAGTGCTTTAAAGTTATTCCTTTGGATGAAAGGGACTGTATTATTAAAATATCTCTAAAGTTACTGAGACATCAAACATCCTATTTCACTTACCCTCATCTCCATGTGTGGCTATGCATACAGGGAAGAAACACAATTTACTACATGTGGATGTGTCTGCCTTTTCCAAACCACTGCCAGATTTGGGATTTTAGATCACTGCTTAGAACTGTGGGCTATATGAACTGTTCTGATTTGAACCCAACCCTGTATCCTCTTATAGTAGATACAGTTACTGTAATTTTAGGAATACTGATTAAAGGTATCTCACCAAAACTTCTGTAGTTCTAGAATCCATACTGAAATCCACTGAACTCTGTCACAGCACTATGGAAGGAGTTTAATGACGTGTGAACATCTTTAAAAAGGATCAATTTTTTTATCACAAGGTAGGAAACCTTTATTCATCTTTGTCCTCAGCTCCATAAATAAATTCTCCAAAATGAATTTGTGATTATGAGAACTCTTCACTGAGGACATATGTTGAGTACTGCTTTCTGTTTCCAGTGAGGATCATACTACTTTATTACTTCATGCAAAACTGTATGTAAAACTTGCTTGAAACAGAAACTTAGGGAAAAGACAATTGCTAAGAAGATGTAATTAAAGTCTCATCTGGGCCATCATTTCCTGCATGTAAGCATGGTAGGTAGAAGTAGAGAACTCCAGCCTTAAACCTTGAGCTCTTCAGGTTTACATGCACATTGTAAAGGAAATAAATATGATAATCTGTTTCTGCTTTCCAGAGAAACATAACTGCTTTAGCACCCAAGATTATTACTGTTCATAATGATCATGATGTTTAAACCAAGTCATTAAAGACCTGCTAAATTGTTAAAAAAGTAAGGATTAAGGATTAAAAACTGATCAGAGTTTGAAATATTTAGATTTTCTCTAATGGGACAAATTGTTTTCAGTTACAACTGGGTACCTACATGAAAAAGAACAGCACAGGATTTTGTATGTGTAACCAACAGCAACAATTATTTGTTTGTAATTCTGAGAAGAAATTACAGTGACATAATAATTTTAGTTCAAATCAAGGCAAGTCCTTTATTGCTCCCCTAGAAGTCCTTGGGAAGAAAAAAAACTATATACTTCACACCTTGGTGAATTATGGTCCTTCTCATCCATCATGAACCAATGAAAACATTTTATTCCACTGTCTCCTTTTATATATATCGGCTATTAACATAGATTGATAGACTATCATCGTTATTGACTTCATTTGAGGGTGGTAATAAAAAGAAAGCAACAGCTGTGTGTAATCTTTCTTATTTAAATACCTTTCAAACTCTGCAGATGAGTTGTTAAAATACAGAGCAGGTAAGTATTTTGGTGTGGCTGTGTGACATATGGTAAACAAGAAAGACTAATATGTGGGATGGTGTCCTCGGTGGGATGGTGTCTTCAGTATCTTCAGACAATTTTTCTAGATTGGCTTCAGTTTACTGCTATCCTATGCGTAAATTTAGCACTTTGCAATATTTCAGTCTAATATACCTTTTCTTGCATCACTTACCTCATGCAAGTTTTGGACTGGTACAAGCTACATTACAGATTTCAGATATGAGAATTAAGAAGTAATCGGGACCACTTGCTAAGAAATTAATAGAAATTAGTAATCAAAGCAGTTTCAGACACATAAGTCAATTTGAGTCTGCTTTTCAGAGCAGTGATCATTCATAAATACATTCTAGGATAATATGAACTTTGGCTACAAAGTTGAGACCAGCAACATTTTTAATTTTAAGCATTAATGCAGTAGCAGGAGAGTGGTTATAAAGTGGCTTCACAAAGCCTCTCTTTCAAAACCATAGGCAAGAATGATGGGAAACCTTTCCACTCTAGAATATGCAGTGTCCACTCTTAACAGATTCTGATTTGAAGCAATTTATGTTATAAACTGCTAAGCAAAAGAATAGCCTACACAAGTGCTGTTAATATTCCATTTCAAACGTCTTTGCTGTTTAAAACTTCCCTCTCCTTTTCCTTCTTCAAGGCTTTCCATCTCTGTTCCAGCTTAATCCATTAAAAACTGACAGGTTGACACTTTGCATATTCTGCATGTTGCTGTGTAGACCGATAAACCAGTGCGTTGCTACCAAAAAGCCCCGAGCAGTGCGAAGTAACACAAATGCACATCAACTATTATTTTCTCTGTTAACATCAGGGCATCTGAATGCTTCACTAGTCTTTTCCTGAGGGTTCCTTTATGTGTTTTTTAATTAATAAAAAGTAGAAAGATAAATTTGGAATATGCTCCAAATAAATTACAGTTAAAGCTCTTCAAAGATAAAAATGAGTGTGATAATCACACCTAAAAGTTATAAACCTGAACTGTCAACCCATTATCCTTCTGTTCCAAATGAACCAAGGAGGAGACTGGTTGTCACTGTACTCATGACTTGCCAATGATTTAGTGACTGCACTAATGTAGGCCTGAGAACAGAAAAGTCTTTCATAATAGGATAAACTATTTGCTTCAGTCTTGAAGTTCTGGGAGGAAATAATATTGAACTGTAACACAGATGAACTTGCAAAAATCTTTCTGGATAAATTACTCCAACATCATCTTCCCTTTTTATGACCATTATAGCAGGAGAATGAGATTATGGGGAATGAGAAAACACTGGATGTTGGTATAGTTTCTTTAAGCAATTTTTGAGACATTACAAACAATACATAACTGATTCTAAAATATTGTTGTGATACTTGATTTTGAAGGCATACAAACCCACTTGAATTTGTGTTTGCAAAAGGTATAAATGTGGAGCCTATACACATGTAAGTGCATGTAAGGTTTTTAATGTGTGGCATTCAGCAGGGGTGCTTGAGATTGTTAATGAAGAATGGTGAAGATATGTAGCAGTTGAGAGGATGAGAACGGATCACTGAATCTTAATAAAGTGAAGTAGCAGTTGTCAGTAAAGTTTGCATGTGTAAGGGCCTTGAGCACATCCCCGTGGAGGTTTGACAGCTAGGACTGGGGACCAGCATAGCCCATGGCAGCCCCATGCCGCTGGGGCTGTGGGGGAGAGGCTCCCAGGCACCCCGTGGAGAGGCTGTGTCCAGGGCTGACACCCTGCCCATGGGGGCTGCTTTCAGGCAAGGAGCCAGCACTTGGTCCTGGCTGGAGCCACAGCCCTGCTGCACGTCCGTGGCTCCTGGTGCTACCTGAGGCAAATGGAAAGCTCTAGTGTGCAGCTGGGTAGGAGTTAACAGTGCTATAAAGGTTACAACATTAGAATGAAACTGGATCTGGTGGTCAAGAAGATAAAGACATAGTTGTACTTAAGCAGTAAACCATGAAGACTCAGCTGTTCCTGCACTCTTGAAAAATGTAACTGTCATGAGGTCAACAGAATCCACAGTAACTGGGGTGAAGGTAGAGGCGGCAGGGGGACATCACGACCACTGACTCAATTGAGGGGCTATGCAAATTACCCCCCACTCTTTCTAGGAGCATGTGTGCCAATTTGAATATGTGTACTAGCCAACAAATGTGAACTTGGGCGGGTTCTCTATTGTTTTTGCTAATTGTGCAACGGGATAAATATGTGGTGATTCCTTTGTGTGGTGTGCTGGCTTTGTGGATACCACCTAGCACCCATATCTGCGCAAAAATGCTTTAAATAAAATACCTCTACTCTGTGTGTATATTGGTGGGTTGCACACCAGGTGTATGGTCCCACTTTTGGGACAACACTGGTCTAAGCCCAGACCCAGAGGGGCTGAAGTCCCTGCTTCAGCCTGGCCCCATGCATGACAGCCCTGCCCAGCTGTCCCAAGGGATGTGTTGAGCCTGGTTCCCCCCACCGGGCCTGATCCTGACGCCCACCTGCAGCTGATGTTCTGGCACAGCTTTGGCCCATCCCCAGGGAGGTACCCAGTGCCTGGGGCTGAGGCTGTCCCCAGCTGCACCCTGGCAATGTGTATATTTGTCTGTCTAATTTGACACTTATGACAATTGTACACTTTCAGCAAGTGATTATAGATAATCATGAAACTGAAGAAATGCCATAGATCTAAAAGAGCTACATATGGCATTTTCCACACTTAAAAATTTGAAATGCGGTATGTTCCTCCTGATAAATGTCTACACCTTCTCCTCAGTGTTCATGCTCCTTTCTCAGTCACTGAAATTGCTTACAAAGAATAACTCTTTGTTATTCAAGATAATTTTATTATCACTTATGTGCTTATGTATCCACACTCCAACTTTGTGAAATCATCCTGGTTTCATCAGTGGGACAGATGCTGCTGTCTGAAGGTGAATGTTTGGCTTCACTTTATTATGACCTGTACTGTGAATTTAATTTGAAAGTGGAATTAGGCTGAAATGACCAGATGTCCTGGTTTAGCTGACACAGCTGGGAAAATCATGGAGTGAGTCCTCCTGGAACACATTTCTGGGCACATGAAGGAGAAGAAAATGATTTGGAACAGTCAGCATGGATTTACCAAGGGCAAATCATGCCTGACCAGCACAATTGCTTTCTGTAATGAAATGATGGATTTGCAGATGACAGGAAAGCAGTCGATATAATTTACATCAACTTTAACAGGGCTTTCAACACTGTCTCCTACAGTATTTTTTTTACCAAAGCTAGAACATTATGGTACGAATGGGTATGCAAGTACATTAAGAATCTGGCTGGATGGTCATCCTCAGAGGGTAGTGGTTAATAGGTCATACTCTACCTGGAGGCATGTAAAAAATGGAGTACTGTGGGGGCTATCCTGGGACCTGTCCTGTTTATAATCTTCATCAATGACCTGGAGGAGGTGAATGGAGTGTGCTATCATCAAGTTTGCAGATGACACCAAAGTGTGTGTGTATAAGATGGGGAGGATAAGCTGTTGACATCATTGAGGGCAAAGCTGCCATTCAGAAGGACCTAGATGTACAGTCTTTATCCTTGGAGGTTTTGAAGACTGGACTCTATCAAGCCCTTAGCAATCTGGTCTGGTCTCATAGATGACCCTACTTTGAGCAGGAGGCTGGACTAGAGACCTCCTGATGTCCATTCTAACTGAATTATCCTGTGATGCTATTATCCAGTTTAAGCAGCATTCCCTATGTTCTGGCAACAGAGGAACAGGTTGCCCAGAGAGGTGGTAGGTGCCCCATCCCCAGAAATGTTCAAGGTCAGGTTGGACGGGGCTCTGAGAAATGCAACTCTAGTTGAAGATGTCCCTGCTCATTGCAGGGGCTTTGGACTAGGCGACCTTGAAAGGCCCCTTCCAACCCAAACTGTTCTATGAATCTGTGGTGAAAAATCTTTAGTTCACTCCTCCCTGTTTTTTACCTAGGATTGAAGGCTTTACCCTCGTGTATGCAAAAAGCAGGATGCTGGGAACTTAGCAATTCATGGCACAGTGCAGAGAAACTCAGCTTCTGAGCTCTGTTGTGACCTCTTTCGCAGGCTACACAATCTTGGGAAGTTGCCTTTAGCACTGATAACTGTATCAGATCGGGTAATCGAATGCAGTGGGAATGCCTTCTGTAATGTCACCTACCACAAAAGCATGCTCCCTGTGTCACCATAAATTTGGGCCACTTCTGAGAGTGAATTCAACTGTATTTGGAAAGAAACAATAAAAATGATGTCTCCTGCCTACTATGGGACACGGAAATGGTAATACATGCAGATGTAGAGGGAAAAGCATTTACAGTAGTGAGAGATGAGATGCTGTTGTGTGTAAGAATATAAAACAGCATAAAATGCCCTACTAGGTCAGACTGGTGATCCATCTGGCTCACTATTCTCAGTCAAACAGTGCCTAGAGGTATTGTTTTGGATGAGCGTGGGAGCCTAAACACTTTCAGTGGTCTATTCCCCTTTTCTTTTGGAGATCTTGTATTAGGATATTAAAGAGTACATTCATAGCTTGTCCTTTTAGTATACAGTTATGGATTTTTGTGCAGGAAATGTCTTTTTTCGGAACTTGCTGATATTCTTTGTCTCCAGAATCTCCTACAGCAGCACTGTCCAGAATTTTGCTGTTGACAGTGCTGTGTGAAGTACTTACGTTATTTTTTTAAGAGATCTTCCGCTAGCCTTGAGTGCCCCAGGGTATTGCAAGGAAGGATTTAGTGAACAGCAGTTCTGCATTCAGGTTATCAATTGTAATATATGCATATTGTAATATTAGCATCTTTAAAATATTTAAGTCAATAAGTTTTTAATGGTAGACGGGAATATTGTCAGATGTGGAAAGCTGAATGAAGGTATTTTTGGTAAAGAGAAACACTGAAAGAAGAAAAGTCTGCATCCTCTGAATACTAAAAGATTCTTAAATTCTTATCTTAGTACTTCCACCAACCACAAGCTTATATATTAAAACACAACACGGAAAAATTATAAAAGATGTTGTTGTCATAGCAGTAGAGTGCATGATTGACAATTTAGTATCCTCGTATCGGTAACTTCAGAAATAATAAATATTTTATCCCTTTTCTTTTTTTCAAAAATTTTAACTGAAAAAGCCTGAATAGTAACTTTGCATTATTCTAACAAATCACATCCTATTACAAGGAAGTTGTTAATTTTTCTGTGGCTGTCAAGAAGAAGTGGGAGGAGCATTGCTTCAAAATTAGAACATTTGCAAATTATAAACAATGTGAATTGGATAAGTAGTTTTTATTATAACAAAGATTTTAGAGTTATTTTTTAACAGACCACAAAATTCAGCTGAAATAAAACAAATTCACCTACAAAGACACTAGAATGAATGGCAGTGAAAGAAAATGGTGTAGCCATATTGCATATCACTAGTACCATATTAACAAGAAAAAAAGCTGAATGTATCTTGAAACAGTAATTTTTTGTCCACCACATATTGGTTAAAACCAAACCTGGTAGTAAAGTTCTCTAGTTAGTTTTTTGATTATTCCACCAATGTTCGTAAAATTTCCCACCAATAATGGGACTAGTTCGTCATTCTCACAATTGTAAAAATGAATGTAATTACATGGTATAAAAAATAACGTAAGAGAGCTCACAATTCTAAATTGTGAAACATGATGCCATTATTTCCAGTAAAGCAGGGGCAGAGTTAGAGCACCAAGCAAATTCTGGTCCAGAATAATAATTGCTGTGTTTACATGGAACGACGGTAAGCTAATATGGTTTGCAGCAGAAGCCTGTGACTTGAAGTGTTGCACCATACACAAGTTTTGCATCCCAACCCGAGCTGACTAATTAGATGGCAAATTAGCCTATGGGTACCTAGTCGGAGACTTTAAAGCCTGCTGCTTGTTATTTTGGTTTCATAATCAATGTAGGCAGAGATCTGGGTACATGTCTTTAAATAGACATCTGAAATGTAAAACATTTCAGTAATTTTAAGAATTTTGTGTCAATGGCAAGAAAGTTTAAATTCATTATTGTTACACATACTTGTCCTCATAATTTGCCACTACTGTTCTTCCCAGTTCATCTTAAAATTCTAACAGTTAAACGTTAAGAAGTGATAAAGTATCTTCAAGAACTTTTATTTAGCCATCAGTTTAGAGTTTTTAAATACCATTTTAGAATGCAGGAACAGTAGGTTTAAGATTTTTACTGCTCTTAGAATTTATCGTCCTACTTCCTTATGGCTTTTACTTCCCAAGCAGACCTTGTGTGCCATAGAGGGAGATAAAACCTGCTCATATATTCCATGATACTGTAGGCTTCTATAATTATCATAAATAATGGCTGAAGAATGCAGTAAGTATTTGTCCTCACCAAAATATTTTCAACATATGAGCATGCGCATACATTAATTTTTAACTGATAATGTATAGAATAGGCCATAGCTGAGTATGTGGCAGACTAAAGGATTCTCAGGTCTGGTCTTGATTCTTAAATTCATAGGGTACCTCACAGTCATTCTGTCAGGGGTCTGATTCTCTCAGACTATAGGCATCTTTACAAGAATCTTTACCCTGCTTCCCACCAACTTCAAGATTAAGTTACTAAACAAGAATCTTTTAGTACACTTCTAACATAATATCCTAATTTGTTAATTTATTCCTTTTTTTTGCCCTCCATACATATCACTAAATAAACTTTGGAGGAATAAATGTTGAGGCACAAAAATAATGGATCCAGTTGAGTATTGTCTTCCACTGGTGATGGACCTTCTGGCTGTTTCAGCTTTGTATCACACCTTTTTTCCCCTATATCCTTCCCTTCTGTCGACAATTTTGTGTATAGATATAGATTGCTTTATACATACTGTGTACGATGAAGTGACCACTGTGAAAATGCTGCAGAGAGATGAATGCTGCACTCAATGCCAGCTAATAAGACTGCAGTGCTATGTGTTAGTAACCTGACAAAACACGTGTGTTTGTTTAACTCATATTCTTCTTTGCCTAACTGATGTCCCACAGAGATGGTACAAAAAGGATTCCAGGAAAAAATAAAAAATTAGAATTCTTTCAAATAGGTATTTGCTACCAAGTATATCGGATATAAAAAAGAACATTCAGAACAAAAGTCTGATTTCACATAGCCTGGAAAGCATAGAGATGTCGAGCAGATAAATAAAAAACCTGCTGAAGATTATTAGATAATGTCAGCTACCATTTTTTTTGAAAGTTATCACAGACCCATAGATCCATCGTGTTCCTAAAAATTTCCTGAATCTCAATGTATTTTTATAACAGCTTGTGCATGAGAGACAAATGCTACTAGCAGTACTTGGGGATCTTGAGTCACAGCTATGGGTAGAATCAGAAAGACACACTTCAGCATGCCACCACTACTGACTTAAAACTGAGAATTCCAAAAACATAACATTTCTTGGAAGTTAATTTTACGTTAAACTATGATTTTCAAAACTAAAAGAAAAAAAAAAGATCTTTCAAGATCATTAGACCTGTAGTTCTTCAGCAAAATAAAACTCCGTTGTGTAATGCATTCTTATTTGAAGGATGATACTCTACTCATGTTCCACTTAAAACTTCAGAGTAAGAAGTGAATAATTTATGTTTCTGCTTGCCTCCTGCATAGGGCTGATTTCACCTGAAGGATCTATCAGCCATTATGTCAATAGATACATTATGTAGATGGATCCTCCTGAAGCTAAGGACAAAGTCTTTCATTTGGCTAAAAATAGTCTTCAAAATTCTAAGTATCTGTCATCATTCCTGAGGTTCTCGTATTACATTCTCTTCAATAATCTTAGTAGAGCCTCTAAGTACAGTAGCACTGTTACAGTACGTGATTGATGCTGGGTAATTAAAACCTTATCTGTCTGGAAACTAAGTTTGGTAAGCAAGAGTATTTATTAATGGTGAGTCAGGGACCTGCCAGTGTATGTGTTTGAATCCGTCTCTAGCAGCAGTAGTGTAGGAGTTATTGATAGCATGGATTTATTTGATAGCTATTCTGGGCCTGGAAGTCATATATTGATACAATTTTTGCGGGCAATAAAATGTCAGATTAAAAGAAAACAGCAGCATTCTTATTTTTAATGGTGAGTAAAACTTACTGCCTGCTGCTGCCTCTGACAACATGAGATAAGCCTACAGGTACATGTTACAAAAGAATTGAGTTCCTTATACAAAGGTGACTGTCATCTAAACCCTTCATTATATTGGAATGCCTTAGCTTCCAAAAGTGTATCTAGCAAGAAGGAAAATCAGTAATTGCTTTGTAGAGGAGCATAAAACACTGAGTTAACATTGTAAATTTAGTGTGAAACTGAAAAATGTCCCATCCACTGATACAGTGCAGAAATGTTTGTTAACTCACTGCAGTCATAGATGAAAAAGGACTAGGAATGTCATAAAGTAGACAGGCAATACATGTGCATACATATACTGTCACACACACACCTTTATTTAAAAGATGTAATGAGAATTACATTCTCCATTCATGTTGGCAGTTATTCTGCTAACACTATATTCTTTAAATTCATTCCTCCTATTTCTACCTATTTTTAGAGACACATTTTTATTTTCTGATCTGAGTTACAAGCAATCATGATAACCACCAGCAGTTCTTGGGTTTTTTTGTTGGTTTAGAAGTTTAAGTAATCCCTGGTTTTGCATCAGCCTACAGTTTTAGATCTCCTAGATGTAAGATTATCTGGATTACATAGATTTTTTTGGGTGAGAATCCTGAAAAATAAAAGAAAAAACTATTTTGTATCTTACAATAACTGCTTGCTAGTCAAGAATTTGGCATGTGTGTCAATTTTTTAAGATGAAAAATATATACATGTGTATAATAGTTTGGCGTTAACCCATTGCTGAAATGAGTTTAGACATCACAGAGCTGTCTGTATCTTCATCTTTTTTCTCATTTCTTTTGGTCACTTTTCACGATTTTGTTCATAGCCATTATGACCACAGGCTTGAACAAGCAATTGCACATATTTTTTTTGTCTTTTTTAGAGGCATGTATTTGAGTTTGGTTTTTCTTTTTTCCATTCCATGTCCTTGCTGACTTTTAAATTGCATATATCAGGTCCAGTCCCTAACAGTGAAAGATAGGTACACTTCACCAACTTTGATACTCTATGCATTGACTTAACCTTCATATAAATATGTGATCTTTGTAACTAAATGTATCCTAAAGCTTTAAGCGTGTGATCGTGTTTCAGCATTTGTCTTTGGAAACGTTAATAGGGTTACTGAGCAACAAAATTATAATCAGCATTTTTAAAGGTCATTCATTATACACTGTATAAATATTTCATAAATTCCCCACTGTTTACAGATAGCAATTGTCTAAAAAGAAATTGCAAATGTTCAGTATCAAATGCAGCTATCTAGTTGTTAATGCTTGTTTTTTAAAAAAGCTATCTATATGTTTAAACAAATTCTAACCTCTACATGACATAGTTTCATAGCATGGTCCACCAGAATGTGTCATGATAGAAGCTCCAAGGATCATTGCATTCAAGTTCATCTACAATGTTAATAAGAGTTACATTTAAATTAAATTAAAACATGCCACATGCCACATATGCTAAAATTAGCAAGTAAATCTTCTTGCATCACTTTTTGTGTTTTTTAGGTATTTATGTTTGGATATACAATGGACGTAAAGTCATATCCTTTTCAAAAATAATGTCTGTTTTGCAATTTAACAGTTTAAATGTTGGCATGAGGCCTGAGCGTTTGGCACAGTGACTGGGTATAGTGAATGGCAAGTACACTTTGTGGGACCTTTTGCAATTCTGATACCCAGATGCTGGCTTTGTCTCATCTGCATGCAAGATGTAACATAGATGTCTACTAGAGTGCTCCCTCAGTAAGTTTGCAGATGA